>NC_142205.1:40068043-40373695 GCF_049639895.1 Pseudopodoces humilis
ATGCCACATATCACTCCCACATTTTTCACATCTACATGATTATATTAATATTTCCTGTTAAATATTTCCTTTTCTTTGTATGACAATATATTTTCAAGAGAGGATTTTTTTTCTGCTGCAAGGAGGTTACAGAATAACAAAAGTTATTTTTGTTAGGATTTTGAGACACAATGCACTTTTTTATTGATTAGTAATCAGACTAAAAATGTTGAAGTAGGGGCTTTTTCCTGCTTCTACAAGGCAAAAGAGCTACATATATGAGCTTTTCTCATAAAATATGTATTGATAGAGTGTTTCAGATATTATATGCAGTATAAAATACTATTATATTACAGTAGTGGAACTACAATATTGTGTGACAAAAGGGAAGATAATGACTAGAGAAAATATATCCAGTGCCCATTTTAAAGTGCTTAAGCACTGTTTTGGAAAAACATTATGATCTTTATCCTGATATGCTGCATGGTATGAATGTGCAAAAGAGTTATAAAACTTCTCTGGATAAGCAGCTAAGGGGATCCCTTAATGACAGATTGATGGCAGAGATGTCACTGCAACATCCACTTTGTGGCAATGAAATTTTTGTGAAGACTTGATGGCAGAGGCTTGCCAGAGTGCCACTTCACTCTAGCTGACTTCCAGCCTGTGCCATGACACTTTGGATACACTTGGAGACTGACAACATTATGATGATATCAAGATAAGGCTAACTGAAGGGTGGCATGAAACCTTTGCCCCTACTGCAAAAGACAAAATGTGTTGAAGGTGTTGCTGAATTTATTTTGACTTTGCAATAGAAGCACAGTAGAAATTAGTCAAAACTCTAAGCTCTTCTCATAACTCTTACTAAAACAGCATTCCTTAAAATTTGTGCTTAAAACATCTTGCTAAAAGTATCCACTACACATAGGGAAGAGTTAGAATAGTGATAAAAATGTAATCTAAATGCAGGAACAAAGATGATGCTAGACTACACAGAATAATCTAAAGGTTGTTTTCCCATTTTATTTTTGTACAATGTACAATAACCTTCAACTGGCTCAGTGATGTTACTATTTTATAACTCATCTAAAAGAAGTAGAGAGTAACTTAAAAATGTTGCTTAGAAAAACAAATTATATTTCTCTCTCAGGGATCTTGTCAGTGTTTTAACAATTGATAATCTACTGCATATTTTCACATTTGATACACAATTATTATGTATAAGTAGTGTGAATTCATTAGCTTTATGAAAATAGTTATTATGCATGAGTTTCTTCCTGTCCCTCAGGACTGAAATGAAAGTGAGATACTGCATCTCTGAAGGCTTCCCTTTAGCAAATTTCATAGGTTAACACCATAACAAAATGTTTGTTAAATATGCACGGACTCATACCTTACCTAATTTGAAGAAAATCTTAGCAAAATTTCCAAGAAAGGATGACCCAGCTCCTGAATTTCCAGTGATGAATTTGTTCAGAATATTTTTGGTTTTATTTGCCTGTGACTGTGGGTTTGTTGATACTAGAAGGCTTCATATTGTTCTTACTGGGTTTTTTTTGTTTGTTTGTTTTATGAAAGTAGCATGTTGCTCAGAGTTGTATCAACTAGGAAAGTTTCTGACTGGAAAAAGTTTGATGTTTTCTGAGAGGAATGCAGACAAATCTGAATAAGAAACATTTCTGTTTCCACAACACATATTTTGACATGAATCTTTCATTAAAATAATTCATTATTTCAATCATTGAGCAAAAATAAATGTAAGCCATCACAAAAAATTACAGTCCCCCTTTCAGTGAATGGCCTTGCCATGACTGAGCACGTACTTAAAAACAAAACCTCTTTGAAAGTCATCAATAAAATCACTGCCGGTATCAGGAAATAAAGTTTCATGTAACATGACAGTTTATATTTTAAAAAGCAATATTCTTCAATTCCAGTTAAAATAAGTCACTGCTTTCGGAGGAAATTTTTATTACTTGCATGAATCAAATTTGGCTTCAAACTTTCAGAACTCCTTATGTTTACATATTATTTCATTTCCCTTAACTTTTGTTCTGCTATTGTAGCAGAGGAATTTATTTGATGAGTTGATATGAATCTTGAAAGCCAGGACCAGTGTCTCTGAGAGATAGCATCAGAGGAAAAAGCCATTTAGCTGAGTTTTTGGAAACTGTCCAGATGACTTAAGGAAGGAGGAGAAACAGAATCTTTTTGACTGCTCAGTTAAATTAGCAATTTTAATCAGGTGTACTAACCTTTTTCTCTTATTAGGAGTGTCTTCTGGCCATGTAACTGAGCAGCATGAACAAGACAAGCAGCAACATTTTTCTAGCAGACTTAAGAGCCACTTCCATCCCCCTGCCACATTTAAACAAGAACCAGCCATGTCTCCTAGCCTACATCCTCCTGTGCCAGAACAGAAACAAGTGCAAGAGTTTGATGAGCATACCCCAGTTAGGTTTGCAGTCCTGACAAACAGTAAATGTGCATTTCTAGATCATTCTCAAATGTCCAGAAATCTATATAAAACCTTTTCTTAGTTTCTTTTTTTTTTTTTTCTCCTGAAGAGTTTGCCTTACTCTTAGTCTAACAGCATCACAAATATTAATTGCTTACCTTTGTAGGAATTTAAAAACTTATTAGTCATCACAATAAAACCACACTGGATGCAGTGGAAGACAGTAAGGAAAAAAACAGCCCTAAAGCAAGTAAGACATCCACATAAAGTGGATGTCCACCATCACCATTAAGGTCAACAATGAATTTCCTTTTTTACTTACACCACAGCTGTACAGTTCCTTTCAGTTCCATTACCATATAATTTAAAAGCTATGGTTTACACATCTGTCTCTGGCAGATTTCAGGCATCAAGGGATGGCTCAGCAGCCTTTTCCAGACAAACATCTTCAGTATTGTGGGCACTTCTGCACCTCAAGAAAAGCATCATGGAGATAAGAATGTGCGAAGAAGGAGTAATAACCTTAACAGGGACCAGTGAAAAAGATTGGTATTGTTCGATGCAAAGAGAAGGATGATGGGGTATGTTTGAAGGTCTGTAAAATCAGAAGTGTGAGTGAACTCAGAACTATTTATTGAATAAGCCCAAAGAGAAACAACTAGCTCTTAATGAATGTATCGTATCAAAAGCTTTTAAAAGAAAATATTTTTGTAGTAGTAGCAAGTGAACTTCTGAAATTTGTTGCCTCAGGGGTCTGTCAGAGGCAGCAGATTAAAAAAAAACTCAGACAAATTTAAAGACAATAGGGTCATAAACAAGTACTAAAGTGAATAAGCAAAAAGGCACCTTCTAATATCTTTAATCTAATAATTGTGGATTTATCATTTCTCCAATATCAAGAACTTACAAGTTCTTACTATTTCTATTCTTTTCTTAAAATTTGTTAATACGGTTTTCAGGAGTTGATTGAATAAAGCCCTGAACAACCTGCTCTCACCCCACAGATGATAGTGCTTTGAGTAGGGAATTGCATGAGGATGTCTCCTGAGGTCCTTTCCAGTCTGAAATGTCTTATTATCCTAACTTTTGAGTTCAATAATTTAAGAATTCAGGAAAAATAAAATTGTTATTGTTCTATTGCGAGTAGTCTCCTCAGCAGAAAAGCTTCATCAGAGGGAAAAGCACAGCTGTATTGTAAGGCAGAAAATTAAAATTCTGCTACAAAGTTTAGCACATATTAAAGTTTATGGGGCATATTTCAAAACTGCTTAAAGTCCATTCATCGTCACTGTAATAGTTAAAAAGGGTAGAGGATAAGTTTTAACTTGGTGGGATTTCAGGACCCTAGCTAGAGGGAAAATCTTACCCATGGAAATGTTCCCTTTTCCATTTGGAAGGAAAGCAGTTGAGCTTTCTTGCTCAACAATAACTTCATTAATAAAACTCCACAGTAAGAAACTTGCTTGTGCACTGATCCAAGGGTAATGTAAATGAGGAAACCAGGCAGTCCATTAAATGAAACTCTTTCACATCTTGTAGAAACAGGATTCATAAAAATCTATCACTATTTCCCAGAGAAGGGACCTTTCTGCTTTGACTCTAACCTGTTTCTTTTTCTCTGTGTTCATCATAGTAAACAGTAAAGATAAAATAGGTAAATCATCTATGTTTCTGCTTCTTTTTCTAGATTTTTTTTGCCTGAGGGCTTCCTGAGCTCGCAGTAGGAATTCACAAAATCTGAAAGTGGTTCTTGAAAAACCCATAGCTGCTTCCCCTTCTTTCCAAGCCCATTCATGCATCCTCACACATGGATTTGGCTGTTGCTATTGCCACATTCACCTTTGGAAAATGGCATCCCTCACCCACTTTATATTAAAAGACAAAAAATGCATATTTATCAGCATAAAGATGGTTTTAATGGATTTAGTAGTAACAATGTCTGTCAATAGTCATATCACTGCAAAGGACTTGCTAGTATAATTCAGTATGTGTCTTGTGAGGAATGGAGGGGAAAATATTTGATTTTCCCCTTCCCTGCTTGAGTCTTTATAAAAAGCAAAAATTCATCCTAATGCTGTGCAGCAGCCCACACTTTACTCCACAGCCCCAAGAAACTTCAAGTTATTCAGCTATTTTCTGAAAGCTTGAATATTAGTCGGGTTCAAAGCAATGCTGGATGATAGAGAGAAAAGCAACAGATTCTAACACATCCAGAATATAATATCCCAAATTATCTTCAGTTTTGAAGATGAGAACCATTCCTTGCCATGTCAATTGTTCACTCTAAGAGGCTCATGACTGAAACATTTATATAAACCGTTTTATTTCCCCTGAGAGTGAGTAACAAGCTGGTGGTAAAAACTGGTGTCTTTCCATTGATTTTAATGGAGCTATTCCAGCTGGCACCACCTAAAAATTTCATGCCTTATCTCAGATTCCACACTTCACATGACTTAATTCATTATGAAAGCAAAACCTTGTGGGAAGAATCCATGCCTCTCTGCTCCACTGTTTCATTACCAACACTTACAGAAGATTAGATTTTAGAATTCATGATAAGCCTACTACTTCAAAAAGAGAAAAAGAAAATAATAATGCCAAAAACAAAAATAAAAAGAAATATATTTTCCAAGGTCACTTATACCATAAAAAATTAGAGAGGAGTGAATAAATAACTTGAAAGAACCTTATAACAGCCCAAAGTTTACGTTCCATTTTTAGATAATCTCCAAGTTTGTAGGATAAGTCTGAAATGGTAGAGAAATTTGGACATTTTTTGGGCATTTGGAAACTGGGACATTTTCCCATGATGATTTTTTTTTTATTATAACTATTCATGTAGAATTTATTATTATGGAAAGCCTTATATATGAGACAGATCTTAGATCCAAATCTAAGAGAGATTTCAATTCCACAGCACTGAAATATCTAATTTTTCTTGTTTGTTCATTTTTATGAGATATATACCTCTGACTTAGTTTCCTAAAATTCAATTTAAGAAGTACAGGGAGAAAGAGGAGCCTGAAAATCAAAAAAAAAAAAATATCACAGAGTATACCTGGAAGCCAACTCCATATATTGTTGTAAAGCAAGTGGATTAGACAGTGGAAAAGGAACTCCTCAGCCTAGAATGTAGGCTACAGTGAGGGATAAATGTTCTATGGCAGGGAGTCTATGTTCTAACTACTTGAAGCAAAATCAATGAACAGGTTTGGAGATGACATTCCTGTCTAAGGCCACACCCTGTAAATACAGCAAACATCCATCTTTAAGGATGTAGTTATGTTCATATTCACCCCAAATCCTTTCTTTCCTTATAACTTCTCTTGAGCCCTTCCTCTTTCCCCTCTTCCCCTTCCACACACACCTAAGAACACAGAATACAAAGCACTGATCCTGTAATGCTACTTCCACCAAGTTAATCAAAAGTAAATCTGATACACAGATAGTGTGAAACTCTTCAATGTCCCACCAACAAGATGTCAAACACCCCTCAATGCACAAAATATGCCTCAGCGTCTGGCCAGAGAATGGAGCCCTTAATGTAAAAGATCAAAAGCCTTTAAAATTAAAACATAACAGAGGAGGAAGGCTGAAGTGATGAAGGACATTCCCTATGTTTAGATATTCTGCAACAGAAGGGAATTTCCTGATGTAAACCCCCCCCCTCCCCCCCCCGATATTCCCTGAAAAAGATAATATATAACACTACCAAGTAGAAAATTCTGACAAAAGGGAAAACTCCTTTCCCTCAAATCACAAAATGTGTTGTGCTGGAAGTGACCATGATTATCCTCTAGCAGTAAACCCCTCACCATGAGAGGAGTAGAGACTGTCAGGCTAACCTGCTGTCTGCCTCTATAGGGTATAAAAGTGACTGCAGACAGAGGCTTTTCTGGCACCTGTCTTTGCCAGCTCCCAGTGTAGTTCCACTTTTTCAGAGGAAAGCAGCACAAGCCCTTACCCCAGCCACCATCCTATTACTTGTTCCCAACCAAATCACTTATTGAAGAAGAGGATATTCTTTCTAACTGAGCCAGAAAACTTCAAAGACAGCAGTAATTGAATTCAACAGTGATATGAAGGAAGAGAATAAAAAGAGTGATCATATCTCCTTTCAATTTCTGTGTGACACTCGTATACAGGGCTTGTGCCTTCCAAACTAACTGAGAGTGAAGAGAGAGAAAAGGAAGAAATAAAAAACATCAATTGCCCAATGTGCCATCATAGTCAAGAAATTACCACATATCCATCTAAAATGTCACCTCCTCCAGGATATTATGTGCAGCATTGATCACAGGGTTTCAAAAAAGGTGTCAAACTGGCAGAGGTTCAGAAAAGAAAGCTCAAATCTCTGAGAAAAAAACCCAAAAAACCCAAAAAAAACCCATAAAAATTAACAAAGGGTTGGAAAAACACTCAGTAAGGTTGGAATCATTTTACTTAAAAAGGTGATACAAAAATGTTACTGTTGTTTTAATGTAAGCACATCAGAATATAAACATGCACTGGAAATGGTTGGGAACTTCTCATCTCCATTTCTTGTAATAAATAGGCATGAAATGATTCAATTAAAGGATGCTAAATAAATAAAAACATCTTTTCTTCCACCCAGCAGAATAGAATTCACCATTCCTTGAAGCTACTGAGGCCAAAGTCTTTGAGATCCAAAAATAACCTAGCTCTAATCAACATCCAGAATACTTACAAGTGTCAATAAACTTTGTTTTGGAATATGTACAAAACTGCAGGAGTAAGGCTAAGAGATTTCTTTCCAGGAGAAGTTTAAGACCTAGAGGAATGGAGAGGAAAGAGGAAAAGAGAAAATTTTTTTTAATTAAAAAAAATGAGAAATTATCTTTTTTTTTTCTTTTCCTACAGATGCAGTAAATAATATCCTTCCTATGGTCAGAATAAAAATACTGGGCAAGTTAGACCTCTGGTCCACTCACTCCAGTATCACAGCTTCTGAAACAAAGGAGATTAAATTTATCTAGAATAGATAAGTGATGTTGTATTTCATGACATAAAGAGATCAATAGCAACAGTATCCTTCAAGCCATCCTGCTATGAAAATATACAGGTAATAAATTATATGTTCTCTTGCTTACGTGATGTTTCATTTTTTTATTGAGCAATACTTTTTATCTTATTTCATTCTAGCAGTTTCAGGTACAATTGTTTTGGGATTATTTCTTTATTCTTTATTTGAGTTTACCTGTGCATCATTTGCTTTGTCTTTACCTTGGCTCTGTTTTTATCCAAACTTTATCCTAACAAGCAGATTGGTTTATGATTAAGTAAATTATAATTCATAGTGCATACCTTATTTGCGTATTCATCTACACCTTCCAGGTATTGGGCTTTTCATTGTCTTAATGGCAGCATAGTTATTGAATAAAAAATAAAGAAATGTATTTTAGTAAGTTAAGGAAACATTTACGACCTCACTTTCAAAAGTTATATCCAAATAAATATGAAGAATAGAAGACTAAAGTGCCATGAATTCCACAGTCATTGGCTGATATTACAGTATGCCTGTGATAAACAAGTTTAACCAGACAGTTGCAAACACTACTTTTGTACTCTCCAGAACTGTGTGCTTTTATACGCTGATTAATTTTAACAAAATGTAAATTTAAAGTCTCATTTTCTCATTTGCTAGTACATCATTAAAGCATTTTTCACATGGCCATTATATCCCTTTATTTCCTTTTCCATTAAATCATTCATTCTTTATCTGTGTCCACTGGAGGGCAGCAAGGATGACTGGGGGATTAGAGCATATCTATTGTCTGGAAAGACTGAGGGCGCTGAGTCTGTTCAGACTTGAGAAGAGACAACTGAGAGGGGAACTCACCCATGTCTGTCAGTATCTGAAGGAAGGGTGCCACGAGGATGTTTCCAGGTTCTGCCAGTGGTGCAGAGCAATAGGACAAGAGGCAACAGGCAGGAACTGATGCACAGGAGGTTCCACCTGAACATGAGGAAGAGCTTCCTTACTGTGTGGGTGACAGAGCCCTGGAACAGGCTGCCCAGAGAGGCTGTGGGGTCTCCCTCACTGGAGATACTCAAGAACTGTCTGGACACAATCCTGTGCTGTGTGCTCTGGGATGACCCTGCTTGAGCACGGAGGCTGGACCAGACCAAACCACTGTGGTCCCTTCCAACCTGACCCATTCTGTGAATATATCTGGTTTTCAACAAGTTAATTTTCTTTAGGTTTGTACATTTTGCTTACACATGTCCAAAATGGTTTTGCTACTAAAGACATAAAATAAGCCCCACTGCACTGAATATTTTTGTCATTATCATTATTCCTGAATTACAGTTCATTTCTTAAATGGAAGAAGAAAATATCAAAATATCTCATTGGTGAGAGTTTTATATGTCCTGCAAAGTCTTCTTAATATCTTAATATCTTATTAGGCCATTGGCTTTCTACAAAAAAATCAGAAGAATATAGAGTAGCAACATTGTTATGAAGCTTTACTCTTTATAAATCCTATTTTAAATTGGCTAAAATGAAACAATCTTCCTGTGCAGCTGATATTACATATAATCAAAATTTTTCTTACATTAACATTTAAGTGGGTACAGTTCTGACTTTATTTCATGATCAATTTCTCAATGTTTGATAAAGTGGCATCACTGCCTTATTTCCTTAATGTAATATCAGAAAGCTTTGATATAAATAAATAAATAAATAAATACATGTTAAGCATCTAATGATGTATTTTAATTTTCTTTTTTAAGCAGGCAAAGCAATGTCAAAGACTTGCATGGGGATGAAAACACAGAGATGTTTTCTCATTTTCTCATTTTTAACTTACAAAATTAAAAAAAAAAAAAGACAAACCAAGAATATTTCATAAATGCTATTGTATTTCTAATGTTAATTTTTACAATTAAATATTTTAAAGGAATTAATTTTGAAACTTTTATGCATGGTCTATGCTAGTCTAAAAAATTAAATGTGGAAAATTGCATTTAGATAGATTTGTTTACCAATATTTTTAAGTGTTTTTACATAGATACATAACAAATATGCATTGTACTCTCTGAATTTATCCAGAATCCCACCCTGCATTGTCTCTGGATAAGCATGTGAGTCTCAAATAATTTGGTCACATTCACATGATGAAAGTTACAAAGTAATGAAAGGGATGAGAGCATCTATTGTTCCACAACAGCTGTATATGAACTTAGACTGGACTACTGAAAAAATCTTCATCTCACTATAGTCAGTTACAAAATTTCCAGTGTAGTGATGACACCACAGTCTTCAACAGTGTAACATATACATTTGGAATAGAACACACAATTTACATAAATTTGGCTTATTCAATTTTTTTCATTTCACACTCAAAGGTATTTTGAAGATATCTTTCTGAAGATCCCTAACTCTACTTGTTAAATAATATTTCTGCCTTTGAGTGATAGTCTTCATTGGCAGACCTTCCTGAGACCTTTTTTTCACCCAGGTTGCCACTCAAATGAACCATTCAAATTATAACCTGAACGTAAGCAGCTCAAGTTTCTGCAGTTGAAAAAGAAATATGCTCAGTACAAGAATGAAATTAATCACACCTACTTATGTTCTATTTCCATTCTAAAAGTCCCATTTTCCTACAAATTATAACTCAGCAACTTAGGTACACAAAAATAAAACAGCATCAGGATGCTCCCACACTAGTAGGATTTCAGGTCAGAATACTCAACATTGTGAGGTTATAAAATAAACCACCTTTTACTATGCACTTGAGCTGGATTATGAACGTCCAAACTTATTAGTAATTACATCATCAGTATAAGAGGAGACAAGATTTTCTTTCCTGCGGGACTACAGAAGAGTTCCTGCCTTGTTCAGCACCAAAGTACCCCCACACCACACTCAGAGAGAAAAAGATCCCTCTGAGCAAATTTGGCAAGGACTTCTCAACCTCTGCAGAGAGAAAGGAGCACTTCTGTGACCACAGGAGGCTCAAAGGGTGTCCAAATTTCACAACTCTGATCATTCCTGCTACAGAAAAGAGCTATAGATATCACAGAGAAATAAATACTGTGAGAGAGAAACAGAGTTTTACTCTGCCAAAAGTCCAAGGTTTGATATGATCGCCCTCTGCAGACATATCAAGAGGCACTGTATCAAAAAGAGAAAAATGTCATTTCATAGCAAGGAGATGAGATGAAGGAGATGATGATGAAGGAGATGGAGGAGAGGAAGGAGATGGAGGGAGGGAGGGAGGGAGGGAGGGAGGTAGGGAGGTAGGGAGGGAGGGAGGGAGGGAGGGAGGGAGGGAGGGAGGGAGGGAGGGAGGGAGGGAGGGAGGGAGGGAGGGAGGGAGGGAGGGAGGGAGGGAGGGAGGGAGGGAGGGAGGGAGGGAGGGAGGGAGGGAGGGAGGGAGGGTCATGCTTATCTAACCAGGATATCAGAATATAAATAGCAATATCTGATATTTCATTGTTTGCCTCACAAACTGCAATGATTAAAGTTGCTGATTCAGGGAAATTTACGTCTTCATCTTTTCAAGGAACATGTCAAGTAATATAAAAACTACCCCTCCTTTATCCCATAGTTCACAAAAAAGCCCATGAAGGCAAAAAAGTAGCAGTATGTCACTATGTTCTTATAAGAAAGAAATAATAGATGTCACTATCTTTGATGGTAATGCAGTACAGAAAGATTTGGAGTCTTGAAGAATTAAATTTAAAACTACAGGAAGTTTTTATAGTAAGTTGGTTTTTTTTGTAAATGTGTCACTCCATGCTTTGTCTTCTAATGTGATCTTTGAAACCATTTCTTTTAATGAATACAAGGTAAGATGTTTTATAAATAGGTAATATAGATAATGCAATTTTATATAATTACTATAGACTGATAGTGTAAATTATACACCTTGCTCTCTAGTGTGTATTTTTTTGTATGAAAGTTCAACGTCTTTATGAAAGCACAAAGATGCGCTTTTGGATTCACCAGAAATAAGGTATATGTTTTGCCAAAATACAGCAGTCCTTCAGACAGTATTCTAAAGTACACGTTTTCTAGGTAATTAGGCTTCTTTTCCATAAAGCATCCTGTACACACATATGGGGGCCAATCATTGCCAATCTTCATTGAAGAAATTTGAGATAGTTTGATGATCAAAATTAATTAAATGAGAAAGAAATCTTTGCAGTGCATGTAAAATTGAGGTCAGAAAGGAAACATGTTTGAAATGATCTATAAAATGAAAGTACAGACATATATCAGGTATTACTAGAGACAGTCAGTTTATTGATTGTATTAATCACATCCAGAGGACAATTCCTAAATAGACAATTAATGACACTGGAGACAGAGCATTCCACTGTGCTCCTTGGCTCAGTGCCACAATCTCATGGGTTTTTTGCCATGAGACAACCCTTGCTTTTGGCGCATATAAAATTGCCATTTTAGAAATCACTGCATATAGTCATAATGACCCAAAGATGTGAAAGCAAACAAATTAATTATTAGAAATTGAAATCCTACAAAGGAAAAATAATGGAAACATCTTTGTTCAGTAGCTGATGCCTATAAAGACACTTAACCCCAAGGAATAATTAAATGGACATAAGTTATAAAAATTTAAGACAGACAAATAGCAGGAGAGATTTTTTTATAATTTCATAATTATACAGAAAGGTCTTCTGAAAATTGTTTTTCAAATTTCTGGACCAAATCTAGACAGAGACATATTGGTAACATACATTAAAATCTCTGAAAAATGAGACATTATAATTGTTACTCAAACTGTATGATGTCCATGCAAATTTATAATCTATTTTTGAAACTGGCATTCATTTTTATGAATAATAGTGATTATTTATAACATTTACCAACAATTTGGAACATTCAAAGCACTTGATGTCACTTTTTTGTTACTATTATTCTCTAAGCTGTAGAGTATAAAAAGAAAAATTCTGCTTTTCCAGCAAATTTTAAATTCCTGACAGCACCTCTTTAATGCACATTTGTAAAGGCGACATATATTTCACAGAAAATTAAATATGCCATTTGAAACTATTCATTTTGTATAATCTCTGTTTTTACTGTTGAGATATTTTCTATTCTACCACCAAATCTGATTTTTATGTTTCTTTTTCTTGATTTGGGGAAATATGGGTTTAATTCACTGTGTCTGATGTAAGACACTTGTCATCAGAAATGATCTCAACTGCTCCTTAAAGGTACATAAAAAAGTGTGATTTTGGGGGTTCTGAATTCAGTAGTGATATTGTCATTGATCTGAATAGGGAATGGATTAAGGAGCATCATTTACACTCTTTTAAGAGAAAAAAAAAATCCATTAAGTATTGATAATTTCTACATTGATGAAAGAATATGTACTTCACTCACAAGGAAGCAAAAGCAAATTTTAGTTTCTCAGCAGGACCAATGAGTGATCAGTTACTGATCAACCAGTAATAATTATCTCCAACCTATTTTTATGAAGCAGATAATGGAACTGAGTCACAATGTCCTATTTTGGATTCTTGGCTTAAAAATTTTAAAGAAGTCTAACTTGTTAAGTGAAGCGGATTTTTGTGCTGAGGGAGCTAAGTATCATTATGACTTAACCACCAGTACTTACATAATAATTTTCAGTGTTCAAAACCATGTTGGCAACTGTTTCAAATCACTTGTAATAGTTGGAGGTACAGCATTAGAAGAAAAATTGTGGAGAGATGGCACAAGGAAAAAACTAAGATGGTAAAAACAATAAACATTACATAACTTCAAAATCAAGTATTCAATTCAAAAAATGTATTCAAATCATAGAAGCCTATAAAAAGACCAATGCAAAAGCACCTGGAAATTACATACAAATTTTTTTTTTCTGCCAACAAAAGTCATACACCTCTCTTGGTGCTAAATTTTACATGTGGGGAGAAAAATAATAAGATTTATCTAAAAATACCTTTTTTCAAGCTTGAAAAATAAGTACCCCAGATGATAGCCAAGACAGAAGAAAAAAAAAAGTAATTTCTTTCATTGCTTAAAAATTCTATTTCTTAATGAGTCTATAGGTGCATTATGGAAGAAAACAAGCTTTTAGAACCACTAGTATAAATAATCAAGTCAAAGTGATTCCTGCTTTCAGTTGCCCCAAATGCATATCTGACTTTTTCCGCTCTCTACTTTCCCCATCTTAAAGCATTTATCTTTGGAGTAAGTGCCCCAGTTTTTCAGAGATCTCATGATTGTATTAACAGCCAGTCTAGCATCAGGAAGGAAAGTACAGCTGTAAGAGCAGTATTACCCTATTGAGACGCAAAAGATATGAAGGAGATGTATGAAGGATGGATGTTTCTTGTGATGGAAGGAATATGCTCCTCCCTTGTGGTACAATCTGACTTCATGAATGTTACACCTCTTTCAGCTGAGGATTAAGCTAAAATAGAATTTCTCTCTTTAGCCAACCTTCTCTCCTTTTAATCCCCTATCTCCATCCACAGAAAAGGTTCTGATCAAGCAACTGACGGAACTGTGAATGAAGAGGAAAAAAATCTAAAGAGTAATTCCATTCATTCCCTCCTATCAAAGGTTTGGCTAATCTTATACCATTTGACTTGTAGCTAGAAATCCCCACTTTACCTAACATTTAGTGATGTTATATATTCATATACACATATCACTTCACCAGGATGACAAAGTCCAAATTGGATGTACACCATGCATCTTTTCAGGCCCAGGAACCGCAGCTAGCTCTAAGGTAAATTTTCAGGGGATACAGTGATTTCACACAATATTTTATAATAGAAATTGAAGGTTGCATCTACTTTGAACTGCAGGTGAAGTTAGGTAAGGAGAAAATAATTATCCAAACTGGAATTGGAACAGAGTGTTAACAACTCCATTCTTGCAGAACAATACTGACATGCTTTTGGTTTTGTCACTCATGTGAAAAATGTAATCACCTTTATCATATGGATTCCTTTACTTGCTGCTGAGCCATAAATTCAAAATTTACTTGAATCAGTTCAGGGTTTTGTTTAAAAACTCCCAACTATTACCTCTTGATTTTCTTTCTGGGTTTCTATCCTGGTTTTACCAGAGGGAAACATACATCTTTGGTTATTTTTTTTCTTCCCTTTTTCTCCCCAGGAACCAGAGTGTTTGATTACAAAACTAGAAAAATATAGTCCCATATGGTTTTTGCCAATGGAAAAACCATTTTAGATGCATCTCAGAAGCTGACCCTGTTCTCTGGAGCAGCACCAACATTTGTTCTTTAGGTACAAGGAACAAGCTGTTAATTTCTACAAACACTGTCATTTAAAAAGACCTTAACTTTCCATGAAATAAATATTTTTTTTTGTTTTACTTTAGTTTTGCTTTTACTTGAACTCAAGAATCATTCCTATCATCCAGAAGCAGAGCCTTGGATACTGATAAATGCCCTTTAAGAATTTTACATGTATATTTCCCAGTGACCCGTGTGTTAAAATGACATAGGTCACTGCACTGAGAAAGTCAGAATTGTAGTCAATCTCAAAATTAACAAAATGTGTGTTAAAATTACATAGGTCACTGAGAAAGTCATAATTGTAGTCAATCTCAAAATTAACAAAATCTTTAAACCTTAACAGTTGAAAAAAAATTGTTTTTAATTGTGGTGGTAATTGAGAAAAGAGCCAGGCATGTTTTTGCAGTTCCCTTTTATCAGTTATTCTGCCTCAATTAGACACATCCATTGCAATTATCCTATAGATCATAAGAAATACTGAAGTTACAGCCTGAATACAGAAAACATACATTACTTAGAGACAGGGCTTTCAAGGTATGAGTACTAAATAACTGGAACTTCTATACCATGTTTCAACTTGAGTGGAAACAATGGAGGGCAATACTTACCTCATCATCTGTTCATAGGAGGTGAAGAAAAATGTCTGTGTCCCCCAGTTATTTTCTGAAGCCTTGAGAACTGCTGCAAAATAGGTCAGAAACAGAAGGAATTTGTCAATTTTCTCATTCACCAAAATCAGAAGATACATGTTTGCAAGGTGGTAATGCGCATCAGAAGGAAACATTCTGAGATTCTTCAGCAAAAGCTCATAATCACTTCTATCAATCCCATCTTCTGACTGGATTGTGTTGCCATGAAGAAGTTATTGTAATCCCCTCCTTCTCTTTACTTAGTGGGACAAGGACCCAGCCCTTTTTCTCCATTGTGCCTGGTCCCTGTGCAAGGAATGCTCTCAAAGGAGCTGTCTGTTCAGGGCTTCACCAATTAGAGCAAGGGGACGGAGCACAGAAGATAATTTTGAGTTACTATAAAATTATAATAGTTTGTTCTGCCTTTTATAGTATTTAACAACAGACAATCATCATTAAATAATATTCAAATATCTGTACAATAATTAGGATCAATATTACAGTAATCCAAAACACTATAATAAGCTGGTTCTGTTGTCATTCAAGATTTTTACATATAACATTAAATTAGCCTATTAACTTAAAGAGTTAATGTTACAAGTACTTTTCTTACCACTTTCCCACTGCCTTGGCACTCTGCTAAAGGAACAGGAAAAGTTTAGCAAAATGTTATACATAAAATCTAATCAGAGCACCACTGAGTTCAAATAACTGTAAGATGTAGAATAGGACTGAGTCAGGGTCTTGATCGACTTTACTTAATTGCTCCCACTGAAATCAGAAGTAAAATTCCTACTCACATCTCAGGGAGTGGAAGCAGTCTCACACTAAGCAGTTTCAGCAAATTAACGACAGCTGCACTTTTCCTTCTGCACTCTACATTTTTTCTGTTCGAACTGCTTTCCTGGCCTGCCTTTCCCTTAAGGTCACTTGTGCTCTCCTACCTGCATCTGTTTATTATTATTTCACTTGCCCTGTCCCTAACCTAACCTCATTTTTTATTCCATGTTTAAATTTATATTTGTATTTTTATATATTTATATATATATATATTTATATATTTATATTTTATATACAGTTATATATATAATATTTATATTAAACATCAATACATGTCTATGCAGCTAAGGGGATTTTTTCAGTTATCTTCAGTGTCTTTCTTGTTCTCTTATCTCCTCAACTGAAAAGTAAATTAGAGTAATTAATAAGCAACACCCATATGAAATTTCTTCATCAGTGACAGGTGAATTCTGAAACTTAATGATGGTTGATCTGATATAAAATGGATAAAAATTTAGATTATACATTGTTTTCCCTAGGATTAACTCTACAGTGAATACATATTCTGTAATAAAATCAGCTCAATGACAGTTTAAAATATTTTTCTGCTAAATAGAATGTGCTAAATAATTCTAACTAATTGAAAACCCAAAAGATTAGCCCTCTGGTGCAGATTTCTGACCTATGTCATGTGTTTATCTTACCTAGACGGTGTTACCACTGGAACTATTCTTTAACCTCTTATATTCTCTCTTTCAGTTTGGAATGGGGATACCTCCAATAGAAAAAGATCTTCATTTTCCGGGCACTTTTGATTCTGCCTGTCCAGATATAAACTTCAACACAGCACACCTTAACTAATTTCCATTGATTCAGTTTTAGGGTCACATTTTCCAAAATGCAAAAAACAATCTCTCTTTTGGGCTTGACTTCATAAATGCAAATTATTTTCCTTGCATTCAGCCTAACATTTTCTAAAATGTTAGACTTAATGCAAGGAAAGTAATTTTTCTTTGCAATTACAATGCAAGTTTCACATATGCAGTATACTAATCTTCATTTCATTACACAACTGCAGTTATACTAAGTACTTTAAACCCAGAAAAACAATGATTTGGATGTGATTTCATGCAACGGAACAATTACATCTATAAAACATTTTCTATTTACTATAAGCGCACTCTAAATGGATTAATTTTGGAGCTGCAACTAGAAAAGCTGCTGTTAAGACATTATTTTCAATGAAAAATCTGCACCATGTATGCCTTTTTTTGTCTAGTACATAGCAACTGAAATAATGTTTTATGTAGAATGTTTGTTATATTCTATCACCTCTTGTTCACACTAAGCGAAGTTGAAGTATAGAGTGAGATTGCCCTTGTCTTCAGATCCAGTAAATAAAGAAATGGAGCACTTCAGCTGATAGGAGTAGTCTTTGTCAGAACTAACCCTGGCAATTTTCTGTGGATCTACTGGCAGTCAAAACTAAAGCCCTCCATAGATAAGTAATTTCCAGAACCAGGGTAAGATTTGGGAAGAATTACAAAAAATGTTTCTTGGAAATATAATCAAGCAGGACATTGCAAGATGTGTTAGAGTGAAATTTATGACTACAGAATGAAAATTGAGATGCTTATTCCAAGACAGATTGGATTCAAATTAGGGACATTTTGCTGAGATTTTTTTATCACACTTGAGGCTAGACCTGAGTGATAAGCACTTAAATGGCAAAATTCAAAGCACAAAAGGTAGACACATATAACAAATATGTCTCAAAATCTGTAGCAGAGCTTTTCAGGTAGATTTTTTTCATAAAGCTTCAAATTAACTACAGATAACTTTCTGTAAATTCTTAAACTCAAGAGGAAAGAAATAGGGGTTTGTAAACATGAATTTAATTCTAAACCACAGCGGTGAGAAAAAAGTTAGATTTTTTTCCAGACTGTTACCAGCACTGTATTTGCTGTCCTTATTAACATGCTGGGAAAAAAAAAATTATGAATATTAGAGATCTTTAAAAAATCATGAGGTTTTGAGCATGGCATTAAGTCCTCTGACAAACCATGTGTTTGCTTTTTGAGTTTTCCTTTTAAAATTATTCTTTTTTACATCTGGATGAAACTTGAAAGATCTAATTCTAGATCATGAGGCTAACATGGGGCAAGAAAGAAACCAAGAGAAGCTGACAGAACTCGGGTTAGTAAGCTCAAAGAAGATTTAAGGCAGAGTATGATGATACACTACCACACGAACAAAATTATATCTGACTTCACAGTCCTCTGACTAGCTCTAACTAGGGTGATAAAAGTGGAGAACCTTTTTTGTGGCCTTCTCCAGAGAGTGTAAACTGAAAAAGGAATGATTAAAATGCTATATTGTTATCTAAATGGACTGGAGTTATTTTATCTGTGGGGATTATAATTGTGGGGAATGATCAGGCCTCTGTTGACTGAGTATCACTAAAGAAAGCACAGCAAACCAGAAAGGTAGAAATGTTGAGAAAAGAGATCTCTAAATAATTTTTGATGACTATCAGAGCCCCATGTGAGCACCTTTTGCTGTTGCCACTGCAAGATACAATCCTGCTGGTAGTTATCTTCAACAAACACTCAATAAGAAAATGTCCATGGAGAATGGGACTGCGCTTATCTGCGTTTGCTGGGAAGTGGCCTCAGAAGAGGACAGGTAAATCACTATCTGTTGGTAATCAAATGCCAAATATTCACTAAGGACAATTTCAAAAAAACAATATTGTTGATTTCTGCTCTTTATCCAAGTCTGTATTTGGTAGTGTAAGTAGAAGCTAATTTTGGGGCAGTAATTTCTAGCAGTAGAGTCCTGCAAATCTCCGCTTCACAACCATACAAAAAATTTCAAAAGTTAAACACGGAAAACCATTTAACTTATAACAATTATATTATTTATATCAAGTAGGTTCTGTCAGAATCTATCACACATTCTACAGTATGACAAAGATTATTGAGCATTAGCTGACTGATATACGTAACATAAACTAACATCAAATGGCTGAGACAAAGTCCCCAAAGAAAGATAATCTTCCATACCATCTACCCATCAGTTATTTGAGGCTTAAGTGTTCCAAAGGTCATACACATTCTCCTTTAATAAGGAATAAATTACCTTATGCACACATCTGTTCTTATTCAGTTAATGAAACTTCTCTTCAATTGATTGACTGGTTGACAAAAATATCTGAAGACCTTACAAGCTATATGTCAAATTGTGATGTGCACATATAAAGAAACACCGTGCTGGCAGGAGCGAAATACACTTCGGGGCCAGAGAGCTGGCTAGACACTGGATAATTTCTAGCTCCAGCCTTAAGAAAAGATGGTTTTGGATATCAGCCACAAGTACTATTGAATTTATCAACATGAATTATAAAATATAATACTGTGTGAACATAGATGCAAGTAACCAAGGTGACCATGACCCACAGCTGAAGTGCTAAGAATAGATTTATTCCAACACCTTCCTGGCTGGACGATTTCATGAGCAAGCTGGGGCACATACACTACTAAGTTCATTCCATCTTAGCAGAGGCAAAAAGCACGTGACCTGTTCCTCAGCCTCAACATATCAAAGGGTCTGGCACATGCACAATTTACCTCCATTATTTTCTCTGTTCTTTTTATGACCTCTGCTTTGATCTCTCTCCCAAGACAGGAAGCTGAAGCATGTCTTGGAGAAGGCCTCCAAGTCTCTGTAAACACTTATCTCTACACAGAAATTCTACTTCTCAAAACAGAGGATAAGCAGAACTAGGCATAATATATGATTTCCCACTTCATTATTTGCCAGGACTTGGCATTCCAAGCTACAAGGTCATTCAAGTAAATCTACTATCCTCCTTACAATTCTTCCACTTCTAATTCTTTCCGCCCAACAGATGCTAATACCTTTGGGATACAAATGAGAAGAATGTAAAAAGTGAACAGGGCTGCAAGCACTGCTGCAGAAGACACTGAAAGCAGTATCTTATATTCTCCACAGCTGCTATGATCTAAGAAGGTAAAATATCAGAGGAATTTACAGCCAAGGAAGCTGCAGTGAAACAGGCAGACAAGGTACACCAGCACATTTGAAAGCTGTCTGCATAAAAAAGTGCATGGGAAGAAGGGAAAAATATGCTTTGAAAACGAACTCCAAAGAACTGTACCTTGTGGTCATTCAGGTGATGAGTTTGTCCATAAAATATATATATTCTCAAGAGCCAAGGTGGCATGAACACTACAGATCTAATTGAAGGGTTTGGAAAGTATATGATACCTCTAGAACCTCACTTTTCTGCCCTGTTGTCAGGAGTCATTCAGTAGCAACTAGAATTGTATTCTGCCATCTCCATTTCCAAGACACTTACAATTTCTCCTTCCCAGATACCAGGCCTGCAGACAACAGATTTAAGTCAACTCAATTAACTACTCACTAGTTAAGATCTACTTCAAGTTTCAGTGGAAAAGAAAAGTAGGCATAAGAGCTGTGAAAATCCTGTTAAGCTGGTTTCTCAGTGGGGTCCACACAACAGAAATGAAAAAAGAAAGTGTGAATACACTCTTTTAGTGGGGCACAGATCAGTCCAGTGGAGGCTACTGATGAGTACAGTCTCAAGCTACCAAATTGTCCTTACCGGGAACAATAGGTCAACTGCCTCAGGAACAGCACGGAAGATGGGAATTGCTGTCCTAATATGATTTGGTGGTTCTCACTGAGTTTTGAATGGTAGAAACATTTACAGTGTGCAGCAGTCTGTTATACAGCTCCTTTGGTAATTCAGCAGGAGCTGAGTGCAATTGCTTCATACAAAGGCAAGATGATGGGCCATTAATCAGTAAATCGGTGCTGTCAAGGTACAGGAGTGACTATTTTTAAGGTATTGAGGATAGCAAAATACCTCATACTAGCCATGCTTTCTCTTCAATTGAACTTTAAGACCAAAAGCACATGCTTTTGAAAGTCTGAATGGACAAGAAATGTAGGGAAAGTCTACAAAGGTGTTTTTCTTACACAAAAATTATGTCGTGGGCAGATTCCTAGGAATATCTACAGAAATCCAACTCCTGCAGAAGTAATAGAAAGTCATTTCAGGCATTATTGAATGCAAGGATACTCAAAGTACACCAAATCACAAAATTACACTTCACAATTAAAAAACACAGAATTAACTTCATAGTAGTTGGCACCTAATCAAAGTAGCCATTTAAACTAATCATAATTTAGGATGATTACCACAAAACAAAACTAAACAAAACAGTATAAATCCAGTGAAGAAGAGTCAGGAGCTTAAAGTTTCAGCAAGACCCAGCAGAGAATTAAAATAATCCAAGACATACCATGTTAATTCCCAGACCTAACCTATTATCTTAAACTAGAGAGTTCAATGTTTAGCAACCTCTCCCATTGGTCTCATAAACCAGCCATTTGTTTAACTATGTTCCAGCATTTTCTGTTCTGTCTGAAAGTCACATACAAGAGGAGAACTGCTCACAGTGACTGGTGGTGCCCCACAGCATGACAGCACTGTTGGTTTACACCTCATTCCTTCAGAACTAAGCTGACCACTGAGAAGAAACATCATAGCTGGAAGTTGCCCTTTGCTGCTATGCCACTGGCTGTCTCAGTATGAGATTTAAAAACGCTACAAATCTTCTTTAGATCATATGAAAATATTTCCACAGACAGTTGGGCAGCATTGCCTGATCTGCATTTAGTTTTTAAATTAATCACTGCACTGAATTCAACCAGTTCAGGTTTTTCAGAGCTGATAAAAATGGACCCAATTTTATTACTGTCACCTTCTATTTTTTTATTTTTTTTAATATATAGGAAATGTCTAGACACAAAGTAAGGGTACAATGGAAAGGACCAAACTACAGGCTTACCTCACATGACACAGGACTCTAGGAGCACAGGAGAGGTGACCTTTCAATCTTCTGTTGCGGATGTACCTTCCTGTTGCGTACAAGGCAGAGAGCACTAGGTGACACCAACACTGTCACCGATGGCACAAAAACAGCATTACACATCAGCCATTTTTGCTCTATCTTGCTGCCAATTAATGTGTACAACACCTCATTTGCCTGTGTTCTTGACAAAACATATGTTGCCACAGCACTAACAGCTTGCAGGACTCTTGTATCCTTAGACATGTCACATATACTCTTACCATCCTCAGGTTAAATTTAGGCTTATTTATATTGTGCCTTACCTGATTTATAAATTGTTTCCTTACTACTACTACTATTGTACTCATAAACAGCCAGAGTTTTTCTAAAATATGTTTTACCTTCTTGTGCTCCCTGGGCATCCAGCTTGTAAATTAAAAAGTAATATAGCAGCTATTCATTCCATTCTGAAGACATTTAAGTTACAGCATCATGATTGCAATTAGTTATGAATCAATTTCCAAAATTATTTTTTTATTATGTACATGAAAAAAACCCAAATAATAGCAAAAAAAACAGGTGAAATCCATAGTGAATGGAGAATGACCAACATTTGATTAAAAATACTGAAGAGTTATTTATCAAATTATGGGGGGAAAAAGCATGGTGTAAGAAACCAAAGTGTCTTCATATTTGCAAGAGACCATATAAAAAAAATACCTGTTCCTGTTTTGGCATAATTCAATTTTCAACAGGGATGGTTCCAAAAATGGAGGGAAACTCTATTTAAAGGGCTAAAATCAGCATAAGATTCAATTGCCTCTAGAAGTGAAAGGAGTTTCACTGGATGCATAGACCCTGTCAAGCCAGTCTTCCTCAGTATAATGGCACCTGCTGACAGACTTTATCAAACTGCATTCCATCATAACTGCTGGTGAATTATGGTCTGGGGTACAATGACAAGTGGTATTTTTTACTCGATATTTTCTATACATCACTGCACTGTCGTTGTTTTATTATAGTGACTGATTTGATTTAACAAAGTCTGATGATTTATTGATTATTTTTTGAAATTCCCAGACTATATTTCAGTGGTTAGTGACACATTCTGCTGTCATTACCTTCAGCTAATTAGCACTTCTAGATTTATTTTTCTACACAACTGACTGAAGATGAAGCACAACAGCAGCAGAAAATTGCTGTTTCCCTAGACATGCTCAAGGCCAAGTTCAATGGGTAGTTAAGGAACCTGGTCTAATGGAAGGTGTCTCTCTGCCCATGGTAGGGGGGTTGGAACGCAATGATCTTTAAGGTCCTTTCCAACACAAATCATTCTATGATTCTATGACAAATGTGACACAAATAAGTTCAAATGCTTTGGACTGAATTTAAACCCCAGTATTTTAGGCACTGGAATTCTTCTGGGGAAGCAAAGATCCACTGAGTATATCATACCTGAATATGGCTTCTTAATATTAAACTATTAAACGATAAAATATTAAATATTAAAATAATTCTTAATATTAAACTATGATGTTCTTGACTTTTTTACAGATCTGCACTAGCTAAATAAAATTTGCCTCAGTACAGTAGGTCAACAAGTCTATGAATTGAGTTGCACTCAAAATATCACTATAACCTAAATGGTCTTTTAAGAACCCTCTATAGAAATGAAAATTCTTCATCCCCACCACCCTCTGCCGATCTCTCTCTCTGTATATTCAGAGATGTAATTTTCTGAAAAATAAATATAGAATTTTCCATGTTAATTCATACAGCAGGATAATCTAGGACCAAGGGCATCCAACAACGATCAAATGAAATGCTTAAATAGACATGTTTGGTATTTGACAGGGGAATAAAAGGAAAGTGTTAGCAATTTCTTGAAAAGTGTTCCTGTCAGGAAGAGTAAGAAACCTCTCATCATGACTAGTAAATACTTTATAGCTGAAAATGGTTTATATCCCACTCCCATTTCTACTTGTATCTGTATCATGGAATTAACTGCTGATCCCAAAGGAAACATGATCAAAGCCTAAGCCTGGAGTTTGCATCTTATCTTCCATACATATTGTGTCACTTTGTCTAACAGTTGTTGCAACAGTATTGTGTTATGTGTTATCTTTTCTTTCAAGAAAGTGTGTGAATAGGTTTTTACCTTATGTTTTCATGTTTTCATTATATTGCTTTTCTTCTGTTAACTCTCAAACTGGCAAGAAAAGTAAGTATAATAGAAACTCAACTTACTGTGATCAAATACCTTCTCTTTCCCATTCTTGCTTGCTCAGTCTTACTCAATAAAGGTACAGCATCACAGTCAGTTTTATAACCTCTAGGTATTGTTCTCTAAAGCTTCAGGATGGCCACAGGCAATATGCTTAAATCCACAGGCAGTATCAGATCAGTAGAAAACACTTGATATATGAGTTTTATTGATTTTTCAATAAATATTCCACTGGTATAAAATTTCTCTATTTGGATAACAAATAATAGACATACTTTATCACAGTAGCATATTCTAAATTGTGTTTATATGTAATACTTAGGACATTTTATAGACATAGGAAAACTTGACCTTTATTTCCAAAGTTACTAGTAACATTTTAAAGGAGACATGCATAACATATTTATGTTTATAGCAAGTTTGTTTTTATCACTATAATATATTCTCTGAATGTGATGTCACAGATGACACTTTAACCAAAGTCAACACCAGATTTATTTTTCAATTATTATAAATATATTATAAATGAGAAGAAAAGAAAAAAAATAACACAAAATGAAAGAAAACAAAAATAAATTATAATTGGGGAACAAATTCTTTTGTGATTCCTTTTTTATAACACGAAATGCCAGGAAAGGAATTAAAGGCAATGCTATAACTTAACAAATACAAGAATAGCTAAGAGCCTTAGTGTTTTAAAGCTATTGGTAAATTAACTCAGACTCAGTTGCTGAAATGGAAAAACCTCAGAATATTGTATTTATTTCTGGTACCTTTTTATTATTTTGTTTTAGAAATGTTAATATAAATTGGAATGGATTCCATAGCAGGACTAATACATGATTATATGACTGGATAATTTTTTCTTTAGCTGAAAAATAGATTCAAAGAACCTGGCTTGTTTAGTTTACAGAAGTAAAACAGAAAAGGGAAGCTGATAAAGTCTGCAAATATTGAAGGGACAGGAGCAAATATCAAGATGAAAGAAGAATTATTTCAGTTATGAGAAATAATTGTCTATGGTCATGCTAAAATAAATTATGCTTGTAATAACTTAATAGAAAAGAAGTGTGCTTTCCAGGCCTCCACAGACAGAACTCTTAAAATGGAAATTAAACTGTGGAGGGAACACTCATGTTTTTGCAAATGAGAGAAAACCTGGCAAGGGATCATGGAGCAAAACAGAAAGCTTGGGTTTAAAAGCCTTTCCTAGCCATCCTTCTGACCTCAAAGGTAAGGTTTGCAGGAACAGAACTCTGTTTGAATGTTTGATCTCTTCTGCTTTAATCTTGTTGAAAATTACAGTTGATGCTTTTGCCTCTTTCTGTAGATCTCAAGTTTATCAAAGTGCATCAAAAAGCATTTTATTAACTGTTATGAGAGGGAGGTAAGTATTAAGTAACATAAATATAATTGCAAATGTAAGAGTAGGGAAGGTAACAGAGCCTCAAGAAGCCCACTCTTTTCTTTATATCACCTTTTTTTCCCCCTCCTTTTCTAGCTGCATATCCACAATCTGTAATGTTAATCACCAGCCCTTCCTCTCTCCCATACATGTGTGCTCTCAAAGATTTGGTTTGATGTTAGAAGGTCAGAGCTACAGAAGGAACACATCAGTCTCTATCTCACACAGTGCTAGAAATCCATTACAATTTGCTAGTCCGACAAGGAGAAAAAAACCCCTTTTTTCCTTCTAATCTGTGAGCAGCTGACAAGTTTCCCTTCCCTCCTGCTGTGTGGTGCTGTATGAGGCTGTGGTACAAGAAAGTTACCCACCCAACTCAATTTTAGCCACAGCTGATGTTTACTTACAGGGCAAATAATCAATTATCAACTCTACTAAGTTTTCCAGTCTCAGCATCCCTGTTCATATGCCTCACACAAACAGAAGGAGAATTGTTCCTAAGGTCACAGGGACAGATTGAACAAACTAATTTACGGAAACTGAGAGACATAAACCACTGTAGAGCAATAGTGTGCAATTTTTCTGAAACAGAAGGAAAGCCAAAGGAAAATGGATTTTTTTGAGTCTGGCCTAATAACTGACTTCATCAATACAATAATTATTAAAGATATCCATGCAACCATTCTCTTTCTTGCCATATTCTCTATCTGTTGGAAACTGTAGTCAATTCAAGGTACTGAAATCATTACTTTTTTTTCCATTAGAGACTAATGAAGTAGCATTTCTAATTTTCCAGCTGCAAATGGAGAACTAGAAATAGGAATGCAAAAACGATGTTTATGCAATACAGTCCCACAACTCAAATCAAAAATTCATCTCCAAAAGAGTATGAACAAACTCGGGGTATAATAGATTTAAGAATTTATGCAATTGTATAGGAAGTATTTTCTTTTCTTTAAAGATACTTTTTAAAAAAAAAAAAACAACACATAATTTAATTACTTTTTAAATTAATTTCTTTCAAGAGGCTATAGGATCTTATAGTATTTACTGTAGAACAAATTATTTTTCTAACTTAGTCTATAAATAATGGTAATTAATTTACTTTAACATTGGGATATGATGGAATATATAGCACATAGGGCAAATATGCCAGGAACAGATGAAAATTCAGCCCAGTTTCTTCAAGGAAAGAGAAATCACATTTTCTTTGAACATTGTTTGACATTAATCTAATGAAATCTTTTCCAGATAAATGATTTGGACAAAGACAAGTCTTTCTTCCCCCTTCAGTTTACCACACTCTTCATGCAATTTCTTTTCTAATTGTCATCTCTGTGGCTCTGAGCATTGCAGCTGTCCAGTATAAAAAATGCCAGAAGCTAATTTACTTCTGTGCTTAATTAAAGTACAATTTACCATTGAAGGTAAAAGAAACTAGATCTCTGTTAGCTGCCAATGAAAAATAGTAAGATTTTTGTTCAGAAGTATCCTTTCTCCCCCAAATTTTCTATAACCTTCTGGACACATTTTACAAAAGGCTCGAATTTCTCCATGCAACTGCAAAAATATCAGCAGCTGGTGTTTCACAGACTTCTGCTTTAACATGGACATCATGTAGAAAATGTAGCTGAAATGAGTATACAGAAAAAAGATACATTGCTTGAAGACTTACAGGTTCAAAAAACTCTCCAGTACAAACAAGCTTAGAGATCTATATTGCAGTCTTGTTTTCTGTGTTGAACCTCTCTGTCCTTAAATATAAATACATCAATATGAAGGCTGGAAGAATATATAGCAGAAAGGCTTTTACGTTTACAAATTTCTTTTACACCTTACCTTTACAAGTGCCTATCCAATGTTTGATATTTTTCAGAATTATTACAGTTTCCTTTTCTTTCTTGCTTTTGTGGACTTTGAGAACAGTCACTAAATAGGTGGAACAGGGTGCTACTCACAAACAAACATATAATGAAAATGTATGGCAAAATACAAGCTGGCAATAGACTCTGCATCATGTTTTTGTTGAACATTAATGGTATTGCATTCTAGTCAGCAAGGATTTCCCCACATATCTTAAGGGACTGTTGTTAAGGCCAACTGGGTAATAAATTTAAGAAACTCCTGCAGAACTGCAACAATATTCAGGACCTTTGTTCAGATTAAACAGGAATTAAATTTATTTTCTGGATTTGTTTTTATTCCTTTCTTGACACTAAAGCTACTGACATTTTATGATATGCTGTTAGCTGTTGAGAAAGCAGGAGGATGACAGCTCTGAGGTATTCTGAAATCCAAACTGCTTGACCTGAAAGGTTTATGGTGACCTATGGTCCTTCTTGTCTCCCACTTGCCCCAGAAAATGGGATGAATAACAAATAACACTTCATAACTGCAGGTTTTTTCAGGTGCTTACAAGGAAAGAACATAACAGCAGAGCTAGAACCTGAAAGCAAATAAATCCAGAAACAGCCTGTGATAAAACTGCCTCAGAAGTATGGCTAGAAGATCACTATGCCAGCAGCATTTAAATAAATCAAGAAGGAATAATTGAATCTCATTTTTTATACTCTTTTTGTTATGTCTGCTAGCAGAATCACAGATGTTTACTATTATTTTAGCAAAACATTTTTTAAAAAGAATGCTTCAATGAATATAGTGCATTTCACATAGGCACTATGTCAATAGTGGTTTTTCAGATAGCAAGAAGTTCTTGTACTAAGAAAGAATTCTGTAATTAAATAGTTCTGAGAGATGTAAAATATAATTAGAAACACAATCATATATTTAGAGAAATAGGGATCTCTATGAGTTATACTTTTAATGTATTTTATTTTGTAAGCCCAATGTACTTATAAGTCGGTGTATCTACGTGAATCTACACTTTAGTAGGAAAGGGAATGAAATCTTGCAATTTCAATGAGAATCAATTGGGAAAGTTTCAGTCCATTTCTCTGCACTTCATGTCATGCCATTCTCTTTTCTTGTTTTCATTTAATTTTAGAATTTTCTTTTTTTTCTTAGCATTTCATTTGTTCAATTTCTTCTCCTTTGTTTACCTTTCTTCCTTTCAGTCCTTATCACTGCACCTCATTTCATCTCCGTACATTTGGTTGTAGTCACTCCACTTCCAAATTTACTGGGTTTTTTCAACTGCATTTTATTTGATCATATCTCCTTTCCAGAGTGTTTGTTACACTTTGTTCTGTGATTTCAAGATTTCATTCCCTTCCCATTCATCCAAAGGAAGATTTGCAGAAACAGTAGGATTAATGGCAAAACCCTAGTCTCCATGAAGCACAATCACACTTGAACTATTTTAGTGTAATAGCAGCAGCAAATAAAGGTCTCATATTAAATTCTACTGTTCTTGAGAGTGGGGGAATGGCTTTTTTTCCAAACTCTTCTGATTGTCAATTTTAAATTTTAGGCTTCACTGCCTCAAAGTCTTAATATTCTACCAGATTATTTTCTGGACTTCTGAAACTGCAAGAAAACATAAAATATTTTGTTATTAATATGGTTAAAATATGTAATCTGAATTGTTTTTTTTTAATCTGATGCATGCTGCTGGACTCTGGATTGTGAAAAGAATTTTAATGTCAAATTGAAGATATGTGATAGCTTTCCAGGAATATATATACAGGATATATATATATATACAGGAATTACTTCTCCAGGGTCTTTAATGTGTGATATAGTGCAAACAAGTCTATTTTTACTGACCTAAATTAAAAGGTAATGAATTTTAGTGCAAATTATTCTCGTGTTTGCTAAAAACTCCTGAAAATAAATTTTAACCATTCTTAAAAGTAAATTATAGTTATCTGTCAACAAACAATGAAATGTTCCTTCTAGATAATTTTAAATTTATGTCTAACATAAAAGATTTAGAAACACAGCCCTGCATGCTTGGACAAGAAAAACAACACACATCAAAATTCTGAATGTGCCCTTTTTTACCTTGGTTTCCAAGGGTAGGAAAGCTGTGCTTGCTCTTTAAAACAGCTGTGAAACTTTCTGCCAGGTTTACAGTACTGCTGGTACAGAAAGAGCAGGACAAGTTACTGTACACTGGACAGGTACGGTGACTAAACTGGCCAAATTTGAGTCAATAGTTATCCCATGTGTACTTCCATGTTTCTGGTCTTCCCAAATCCTGAGTGGGAATGTTTCCTGAATGGGATTCCCTAATGTCACAAGGCTTGGGCACCATACCTGAGCTGCACTGACTGGATTCTCTTTCTCAACTACCTGACAGCTACATGAGAATTGTAATCCTCAGAATATTCTGTGATTCTGCAAAATTTCCTATGAATCTATTATCAATTCACATAACCTACACACATATCTGTCTTTTTTTGCTTTTTGTGGGCCACAGTGCAGGTGTGACAGAGTATACACTGTTTCTTACAGTCTTCTGTAAGTGCTAAATCTCTGTAGATTTTCTAGAGCTTTCTGTAGGACCTCAATTTTCTGCATATAACAGTTTTCATTGTCTGATAGAACACAGTTTCTTTCTGTGACACATAACACTGTTATACCAACTGTCTTGAGTAACTAAGTAGCTGTGAAAGAGAAGGAAAATTTGGAGATGCTAAGAGCTCCTATTAGCCGAATATTAATATTAGTATATTCTTATAGGTATTACTTCTAAAATCACGTTTTCTAGTAGATAGACTCCTACTTGAGTTAGCAAAGATCACCTCCAATTAAAAAAACTACAGTAAAAAAGGTTGCTAATAGTAATTCTGCAAACTTCTTTCATTATAAGAAGAAAGCAAAGATGCAGCACTTTGAATCTAAGTCTAAACAGCTCAGTGAAAGGTAAATACTGTAGAGAATGCACTTGTTTAATTATTCTCATAAAAGTATGACAAATTAGATTAATTAAACAAAAATGAGTTTACTGCTGCCAGACACCAGAAGGCCAAAAATATGTTAAATGGAAACAAAATTTAATGGACCCAAATTCACATAATTGGTTATTTTTTTGGATTACACAATAACCCAAATATACTGAACTAAAAGCAAAAGATGAGCACATAAGGCTTCACCAGATTATGAGAAGAGAATGAGCATATTAGATTATGGGCATGCCAAAATTATAAAATATTCACCTTTTTTGCAATATCAGAGTGCACAAGAAAATTCTTGCTAAATAGAATTTTTCTTCCCTATAATTACTTCAGTGTCTGGGTTCATAGAGAAAATACTTTTAGTACACAAGTATTCTGCAACTTCTTTCTTATTCTTTACAATTTATTGTTGCTTGACTCTTTTTATTAAGGTTCTGTTTTCTACTGTTCTTGTTGACTGGGGCCTTCTCTCATGCAACAGTATGATCAAAGGCAAATCTATTTCTTGGAGTGTTTTCTCCGTATATGAATCAAACAATTTCACTAGGCTAAGGGGAGAAGTGATTCTTACTTAGTAATTTTATTTATTTATTAATTATAGATATTAAAATGTTGACTGTAGCGTGATTCATTGCTTTCTATTAAATCTAGCTTTATGCTGATTAACAATTAAATAAGCACTTTATTTTAGTATTGAATTATGTGATGTTGCTACCATTTTCACCCCAGGTTGAGTACTGGAAGGTTCTTACAGCATTTGTAATTGGTTCTATATCAATATTTAGACTGATTAAGAGACTGTCTCTACCCTACACTAGTTAAATTGCTGCCTCCTTATATTACTGTATCTTGGGCCCTGCACAAACAAGTTCTTGTTTATCTTATTCACAAAAGAAGTTTTTGCTAGAAAGCCATCCATGAACTGTGTTGTAAATTCATGTGTACTCACAGAGAGGGAAAGGAATGAAAAAATGGAAACCTGGAAGCAAGGTTCAATGCTGACAAATTCATGCTGCACAAATAGGCTAAGTTTCAGTCATTTCAAAAAATCAGCCTCCTGCCCAGAAGCAGGACACCAGGATTCGACTTCTGCTGGGTCCTGAATGTAGATGTTACACTACAGGTGTAGTCCTAACAAGCTTCCATATGATCTTATGTGTATACCAACAGTATGCAACATGCTGACTAGGAGCTGCCTAGGAATTTACCCTGAGAACCACAGAAGAGAGATTTCAGTTCCTAATAAAAATAAATTTTTCTGCATTTTGATTTTATTTTTTTTATGTTTTTTGGTGGGTTGTTGGGTCCCTTTTTTTTTTTTTTAATCTGGCAAACATTCCCAGCATCTTCATTCTATTCTTCTTCTGATAAATTCTTTTCTATTCTATTATCCTTCTGTTAAATTCTAAACAAAGATTCTTTATATACAGTGAGTCAAGGTGAATCTCCCTATGGCATAACAGATAGAAGTTACTTTATATCTGAAATTATAACATCTCCTCATAATCAATGTGATGAAACAAGAAAGCCACTACTACATTGTAAGAAAACTTGCACCAAGAGTAAAAACCTACACAATCAGAAAAAAAAAGGGTCAGAGGTATATAAATATGAATATCCACTCTAAGTGAAAATAGGTCTCAAAAAGAACAGAGATTTTAAAAATCATACTTTGGCAATAAAAAATGTTTCCATTCACTCACTAAATTGGATGAAAATATTATGATTCTGAACTCTCCCCACAGTCTCCATCAAAAAGAGAAAATAAATGTTTTTCAAAAAGTGTGCAGCATCTCCCTACATTGAAAGGCTTGTTTGAAATAAAAGGCACTATCAAAAATTAATTAACAGTCATTATTTCTAGGGTAAATTCATCAGCATTTTCCAAAGGTGGAAAACACAGGCTTCATCAAAGTATTGCCTATTACATCATAATTACAGAATCATGGGATAGTTAGGGTTGGAAGGGACATGTGTATATATATATTCTCTAAAGTAAATGAAACAATACTTACTTTTTGTCTATGTAAACAATAGTAGCAACTGATCTTTGCATTTCCAAATAATAAATCATAAAAGCCAAAATATGCTGCTTTCCCAGCCTGTGTAATTTGCCTCAGGGTAAATAAAGTTGAAGTGTTCCTACAATGATACAAAGTCCCTCCAGAGCACAGAAAAAGATAAGAGGGATACTCAGAGCAGTGCTGCTCCAGAGGAAACATTTGAGGATGTATGCTACTATGCTTCTCTTTTATAGATTCTTCTTCTTTTCTTTTTTTTTATTCATGGTACTATTTCTCAATTTTTTTTTCTTTTCTTCATTGGGATTCATTTTGTATAACAGTATTGACTTTTGTCACATTTTTCCTGATTTCTACACAACCTGATCTAAAGATTTAGGCTCTAGAGCCCCAACAAAATTCTTTTTCATGCCTTACAATTTTATGAATGAAGAGGGGATAACAGTGGAATTTTCAGTGTTAATGATTATCATAAATTTTGCTGTTCTTTACTGATGTAAAAAAAAAAATCAGATAAATATATTCATGCCCAAATATGCCCAAAATAGGCAGTGAAAAATTAGATAAAATTGCAAAATAAACTGAAATATAAGAACTTAATTAGCCAGAAGTTTCAGAAGGACCATCTCAGTGACAGGAAACTATTTTTCCCAGCTGTTTCAATACTGATTCATCAAGTCATTATAGCCATATGAGAATGATTGCATGGTTTATGCAATTTGATTTTTGATTTTACCACCAAGTTAGATGATAAACCATTGGGTAAGTTATTGGGGCAGATCAACAATATCTGCAGTATAAATAGAAATGATTATTTAATGTAGCTGAAAAATAATAATGGTTATCCTTACATGAACTGAGTATTTTCATTTCAGATGAAGGTCACCTTAGTGTTAAGCTCTATGACTTTATTGCACTGTAAAACATTCTTTGCAGAATCATTTAATAAATCAAATTGAATACTACTTATAAATAAGGCTAACAATTCCCAGAACAAGTAAAATCAAAATGTTCTGAAAACAGAATGATTTATTTTTCCTAGCTTTTTACTGAATCTATGAACCACAAATCTTTCGATACAGAAATCTTAATGAAGATGTGTACCTCCAATAAATTTTCATCTCATTAAATTTCATTTTCTATTTCATTTTCTATTCACTTCAAATACATAAAACTCTATAATCAAGCAAACCAGTATAGGCAGAGTCACTTTTTAATTTTGGTACTGAAATAGTGTAATAGGATTGCAACAAATATTTTATGGTAAAATAGAAATTTCTGTCTCTGAATATTATTCAAATCCTGTTGCAATTCTTAAACAGGATTATCTTTTAGAGGGATTAAAAAAAATGACATGTCATAATGACTAAAATATAAATATAAATTAAACAGGACTTATTATTGCACAGAAAGTTACTATCACCCTAACATCGTTATTATGATTGGAAGAAAGACTTTTACATCACATTATTTGAGAATGTGACAGGGTTAATGGCAGGATCAGAATTTCCATAAGAGATCAGACTCCTCAGACATCTTTCAAGTTTTCCCTGACCTGAGCTTCCAATATGGTTTATGACTATATGGGATGTCTACTCTATTATGAAAATATTGTCTGTTCTATTATATAATGAAGAGAACTACAAAAAGTTCTACCTGATTGTGAGAAAACACCTTTATTTTCCTGCAGCGGTATGGTGTACCTCTATAACCACACCTCTGAGAACTATTCCATGGCTCACTTTAATTCCCTTTCTCTTTAAAAAAAAAAGAAATATTTTCCCAATAATTACATTTTTTGTGCTCAGAAAACAGACTCGGTAGTTTCTCTTTGCAATAACATCTTTAGCTACCAATATTTTTTCTGGGTTTATGCTCAAGCTACAAGAAAACAGAATTTTAAGAATAGATCTTTTTTCACTTCTGAAAACAGAAATATATATGATTATTAAAATCCTTGCTGTCACTTCTAAGATGTGTACACACTTGGATCTTTAGCCATAGAAGCAAACACATGTGCATGATACAGTCACAATATGATGTGCAACAGCGACAGAAAATAACTTCTCTGGGTTCACTACTATGTGAAAAGACATAAAAAAGCATGAAAAGGATTCACAACTACTTCATCCAGATACAGCAATCATATTTTACTTTCTGAAGCACTGAATTTCTGGAAATCAATTGATACTTAAGCCACCACTCGGATTCAAATAAACTGGATTGTTTATTTTGTGTAACATGTGGAAAGACTTCTTCCAGGCCTGCTATTCTGAAGGTGCAGAAAAGACCACGCTGAAAGCAGAGGCTTCAGCAGGTGAGAAGACCTTTACCTGTCTGGAAGGAAAATCCATATTCTTCTTTTATGAGCAAGGATAGAAGGAACTAAGACAGCTTGTATTTCCCTCCTTATCCTGTTCTCACCCTGCAGAATCTGCTACTGTGCTAGAATAGCCTGAGACAGAGGTAGTAAAACACAGGAAAGGGTCAAGGACAATTCTTCTCTCCTTTTAGTGTTTTCCCCTGAGGAAGCTGCTCATACAAAGCTTGCTAGCATCATCCACTGCAGAAAAATGTTCTAAAAAACGTTTTACTTGCTTTGATGGCTTTCAGTGGGAATGTAGTTTTAAATTTACCCACTAATCTGAGCAACAAAAGCAGACCTTGGCCTCCAAAGTAAAATCATAATTTAGGTAGAATTGAGATCAGCAATTGTTTAAGTTAAATCTGCAATGGAATTTCCACTGCCTTTTGGTGTTTAAAAGAATCTAAGTACCAATAGCATCCTAAAGTCCTCTATCCCAAATGTTTAGCTTGTGACAAGAAGCAAGTACCTCTAACTTGATTTTATACCATTTTATCATCATGATATCAGCAAACAAAACAAAAGAACATAGAAATATGTTGAGTGTACAGTACAAAGTTCACCTATGGACAAAGTACACAAAGCTTGGCAGAATTGTGAAAATGTGGTGTTTTTTCTTTCCTTCTTTTTACAGTTAAAATTAATTTTAGTTTAGGAAAGAAAATAGTGGCTAAAAGGAAAAAATCCCCTAAAGCCCTAAACAGTAAGTTCAGTCTGTACTTTTTGCTGACTCATCTTTTACATCAGAATGAAAAGAAACTAAATTACTTGTGGTAAACAGTTATCAATTATATGCCCCACCCTCTATTTAGAAAAATGTCCAAAAGACATAGAGGATCAAGCTTTCCCTTTCCTTCTAAAAATTATTTATTTTGAAGCTCAATTAACTATCCAATAAATTATCTTAGTCCATATGTAATTATAAAGCCTCTTCCTTAAAGAGACTTAGAAAATCATTACAGCATAAGAATTTGCTGATTGACAAGAGTTCAAAATAAAATTAGTTTGTACAAAAAATGCTTAAATTGGTTAATGGGAAGACCTGAATCTTTTTTTCAATGCATAGAAGCAATTCATCTAAAGCCAATATTCTCCTTACAGCATAATTTTATGTTCACATTAAATACACATCCTAAATCCACCCTGAAACATTAATATACACCTTTGGATTGTAGAAATGCTTTGGTTTTATCTGGAAGGGTTTTGAGAGTGCACAGATGGCTATTAGAGATTACTAAAATGGGACTGTGCAATAACAGTGCCAGCTGTGTAACAACCAGTCCATCTCCAAAAGAGATTTCAAATTCAAAGATGTAATCCTTCCAGTAAAGGTCTGAGAGCTGCTTCAGATGAACTGAAGCTTTACAGTAGGAGGACAAAATTCTTTTACAAAAAGGACAGAATGCTTCCATCATATTTGCCATTAAAACTGTGTTTGCATAGGTGGTTTAGGGAAACGAAAGAGCTCAAATATTCTCTTTTATATTACAACAATTATACCACTCAACACTCAGCTCTGTTTTACTTTAATCATGCTAATCTGACCATAAAAAATTAATTCCAGAGAGGTTAGATTGGTGGAGAGAGTTACTAGAGGGGCAGGCTGATTTCTAGACCATTAATTCTAGCTGACGTCCACAGTGCTTGAAAACTATCTCTTGAGGAATATTTGCTAGTTTATTTGAAAATATATGATGTCTTTGGATATCATTGAAGTAGTGGGGGGAAAAACCACAAAAATTAAAAAGAACTGCATTCAAAAGCCAGCCACTCAATGCTTAAATTTTGACACAATTTCTTTTCTTTGTTTCAAGAGGCAATGATTCCTCACAAAATTTGGCTTCTCCTTCATTTTCTTTCCTATTTCTTTTGTTCTGACCCACTGATACATTTAGCAATTTGAGATCCATAGTTTACTAAATTCCTTTTTGATAACTGCTGAAAGAGCTATTATAAATGTTTGGTATCCTAGAGTTCAGTGAAACAGGGATTGACAGTTATAAGTATCCTGCAGAGAAGGTATTTTGATATCAGCCACAATTAGTTAAAGTAAAACTCTAAACAGTTCTATTATCGTTATGAATGCAGGACCATCTACACGAAGTGTCAATAATGTCACATAAGACTGAACAAAGAAGAAATTGATATTACAGCAGATTCTGCTTTCTGGTGTCTCAGCTGAAACACTGAAGACCAAGTAAACTATACAGTCACATTTTTCTCCTACATCCAGATTTAAGCAAAACTCTTACTCCATACTGAAGAAGTGTAGAAGTCACTATATTTTCCATGATTACACTTAAATAAATACATGAATGAAGCAAATCTTCTTCTAGTCTTTTTGGCTTCTTTTCTCTATCATGAAGAACCAGATCTAATCCTTACTCAATACAAGGAACCTGATCCCAGGAAAGTGTCAGTATTAACAAAAACAAAACAAAACTAAAACTGGGTTAAGGACTTAGTTAGACTGAAAGGAGTTTCATCATCTGGTGATCTTAAATTTTTAGCATTTGCTAGGAAATCATAATTAAAATTTGTCCTTCCAGAATTTAAGGAGAGTTTTCCATGAGATTTGAATTGAATCAACAAAAATAACCGGGTTAAGTTCATGGCATGGCAGTATGATTTTATCCATTCAGAGGCTACAATTCATAAATGTATGTATAAAGGTAGAAGACAGAAACTAGTTAAAGATATCTTCATCAGATCATACATAAAATCCGTGGCTCGAGGGGATAGAAAATGTTCTTATGGCTGGCTAAACAGGGGAATTGCTTTGGCTACCATCATCTTCTAGTAACAGAGACGGCACTGAGCATAAAACCTTTCCATAGCTCCTGCAGCAATGTCAGCTGGAGTTCAAGCAGTACCAAAGACTGCTGGAGTGTCCCTTACAAGGCAAAGTTACTATCCTGTTAATGATCTGTTTTGTTTTCCTGATAATGTCATTTGTCATGGTTTATGTCTGACTTATACCACTATTAAGGAATAAAATCATAGGTATTTGCAATGATATAACATTTTAATACTAGTCTTTTTCCAAAAGTTCACATATTTTTTTCAGTGGAGGAGGTCATTATTTAGTGCTTCTATTAGGGTAGACCCAAGCTTCTGAGCTGAGCTTTTTTATTCAGAATTAATGGCTCTTTTATAGACAATTGTATCATAAATTGTTTTAACTATTCTATTTGGTTCTTTTTTCTATTAAGAATTATTATTGTGCCTCTGGCTTAGGAACTTTACTTGCTAATTCTCCAGTCTTTTTATATCAGTTTTAGGGCACCACTTCCTGGAAGGCTCCTAATATTTTATGGGGTAGCATTTCTCATGTTCTAACCTTCATCTGAGAGGTGAACTCTTTCTAGTTTGAGGTGGATTGTCCATCCAGGGCAATAACATGATATACATTTATGATCACTTAAAAAAAAAAATAAAATTAAGGACACACATTTATCTCCTTCTAATCACCCCAGAGGGAGAGTTACCAGAACTGAAATTATAAATACTTTTTTGGAAGTTGCATTGGATCCATACAATTAGAAAATGGCTATTTGTTTTCGTGTGGGTGCAAACCAGATATTGGGTAACTCCCTAATATTCTTCAAAAGTGTTTCAGTCACTGGACATAAGGAAAGCAAAATCTCAACAAAATTATTTGGAGACCACCATATAGTACATTCTCTAGCTAAAGACAGCCAGACACATGGTAGGAATGATAGATAGTTGCCAGATAGATGATTTTAAGATGGCCAGGGCACAAGAAGAGAAAAATGGCTCTTGCAACACATTTTGTTGCCTAAGAAGTTGACGAACACTGGGTATTCCAGCAGATAATCCACCTAAAAAGAGAGCCTTATGAACAACAGTATTTTCTGTCTACTAGCTCAGTTCCTTTCCTCCCCATTTGTTTAAGCAGATAAAGGTTGGAAAATTAATAAGCTTTGGTAGAAGTTGAAGGAAATGCTTGCAGGAAGAAGCAGAGTAGGAGACAGAATTATTGCTATTGGTAGCATGGAAATAATAAAATGGAACATATTTAGTAAAAATTAATGTCTTTTTTTTGTGGAGAACTTTTTTTTTGTGGTTTTTTCCCAGAAAACATATTTACTAACCTGTTTGCATTTGGCTAGCCCACCTTGCATAGCTGTTTTCCTTCATCTAAGTTGTGACATTTAATTGTTTGACCAAGCACAACATTTTTAGTGTATTTCATCCCACTTCTCTAGCAAGGATTTCTGAGTGAGACTGGCTTCTATCTTCTGCAATTTCATGCATTTATATATGTATATTTATATACACATGTTTCAACTATGGTATAAATTCCATTTCTCTTTTATCCACTAAAGACAATTAAGAACTGTGAGTTTAGAATCACACTCCTTCACTTTATGTCAAAATTTAAAGGGGATTTTCTATGACAGCTTTTGTCTTTTTAATGCACATTTCCAATTCAACTGAAAAAAGTCAAACCCAAAGATGCAAAATTTGTTAAATTTGCTACTCTCTTATTAAAAAAAATATATATTTATAGGACAGAGACTACACATAACACTTTTAGTAAATAGGTGCTTTCTTATAGCTTATACAACAATATTCTCATAAGTAATGAGTACTTTTTTCATTTAGACATCAAAAACACTGCTCTCCCCTCCCCTTAGAAATGATGATACTTTATTTTGCTATTGGTACTTCAAGGTTTTGTATTGATATATATATAGGACTTTTAAGATTATAAACATTTGTAATACCTTATGTACCAAGTTACAGACTTCACCTTAAAAGTTTCAGCTTGGCATAATGTAGATCCAAAACATGACCAGGAGTTGAAAATAGAAATAGGATTCTAGTAAAAGATCCAATAAAAACTTTTCTCACATGTATGTTTGCCTTGCAGCAGTAGTTAACATTTTTGAGCTATATAAGAATGCCACATATTTCAATGAATTTCAACCTTTGGCCAAGCATCCAAAGGTTATTGGATGCTTTTATTCCAAACTTTTCAGAATGACTGCAGAAGCCCTCAAAAATTGCACTAACACCAGCGAAAAAACATCTTCCAATTGTATTCTTATTCTGTTATCCTAGGTAAAACATATGCTGAGTAACGTTAGTGGAAGAAAAGGAAGTATGCTATTGTCTGTGACAAGTTTGACAATACCTGGAAGCACACAGGTAAATGCTAAAAGCAATGACTTAAGCATAATATCCTGCAATAAAGAGCATCTATGTTATTACATGAACTAAAAATTGCTTCAGCTGAACCAGTAATTTTGTTCTGACTTCCATTTCTAGTTATAACGATTCATTAAAGGAATGTCTTTAAAGGAATTAAATTAAATTAAAGGAAGGTACTTTCACGTCTACACACACATGCACACACACAGTAATAACAGTATGCTTTCCCAGTGTCTAGCAGGTTATTGAAAGGGAAGTTATTCAGCTCAGGTCTGATGAAGGGAAAATACAAGATTACAGCACATGTGATGTCCTGCAGAGAGTCCAGGGACGTCAGTGTGCACCTGCTGCAGCACAATACTGAGTTCAGATTTCTCTGTCTTCTCAGCAAGGAAAATTAGGCAAAACAATCTCATGCTGTCACAAATCCAATGCTTTAAACTAAGCTACTAGAGGTACCTTTACTAGGTACAGGACAGCATATCCCCCTATCTGGGAGCACAAGAAACCTCCTCCATCAATACCATCTACAAAGGTGTCATTGCCAGTACTTGTGGCAAGGCACTGCCACTGAGAAATCGAAGCTGTCTTTCTTTTCTGCCATATCTTCCACCAACAGTAGATCTGTGTGGATCACAGTGGTCTACATGACTTCTTTGAAAGCCCTTTTTTAACCCTATTTTAATTTGTTGCATCACAGAAGACCATGTCTTTCTGACATAAGAACAAGGGAAAACAATATCCAAGCAGTTTATATATTTAGGATTATACAAACCAGTTACTGCTTCATATGTGGCTAGGATGTTTTCGTAAATAGCTCATAAATCATAGAATCATAGAATGGCTTGGGTTGGATAGGGCCTTAAAGATCACCTAGTTCTAACCCCTTTACCATGCACAGGGACATTTTTCACTTAACCAGATACCTCAGGACCCCATCCAACCTGGCCTTGAACACTTCCATATCTTCTCTGAGTAAACAGTTCCAGAGCCTCGCCATCCTCACTGTAAAGAATTGCTTCCTAATATCTAACCCAAACCTCTTCTGTTTCAGTTTGAAGCCATTTCCCCTAGTGCTGTCACTACAGGCCCTTGTAAATTGTCTCTCTCCATCTTTCTTGCAGGATCCCTTCAGGTACTGGAAGACTGCAATAAGGTCATCCTGAAGCCTCCAGTTTTCCAGGCTGAACAATCTAAATTGCCTTAGCCTTTCTTCATAGGAGAGGTACTTCATCCCTCTAATCATCTTGATGGCTTTCCTCTGGACTCACCCCAACAGCTCAGTGTCCTTCCTATGCTGGCAAGCCCGGAGCTGGATGCAGTATCCAGGTGGGGTCTCAGCAGATCTAAAGCAGAGCAAAACAGAATCAACTTCTAAATGTTCAGTATATTTTCATTTTAACATACATCTTTCTTGTCAGATTTTTGGTGGAAGACAGAACAGAACAATCAAAGACATTATTTCCTAACAAATCTTTTCTCATATATTGGTCTCCTCTCCCCTTGGTCTCTGACAGCTCATTCAGATTAGTAATTATCTGTAGGTAATAGCATTTAGGAGAAGCTCACAGTTGCACTGACTTAATGAAAAATTATTTTCTCCCTGTGAGATTCCTGAGCATATGCCCTCCTTACTTTAGGATTTGGCTTCTCTTGGCAATGTGAAAAGGTACAGATGGTTTAGATTGTAGCCATCTTCTCTGAAGGATGAGCCATTACTATAAATGATGATATAAGAGCCTCATACTGTATCATCTACCAAGGTAGAGCTGTAAAAGTCAATTAGAAAAGTCTAGTTACATAAATTACATTCCCATTATCCATCCCTCCAGAACTGAACTGGTCAAGGAGAATGGTGGTTCAAATGAGTCTTTTCTTCCAAACTCATACAAAACATGGAGTCTGTGCTTACTAGATAAGAAGCTTTAGATGTCAGTAAGAGCACACTGCAAACTAAAGCCAGTAGAGAATGTTCACTTGACCATTTGAATCATTCAAAATTCATGGTGATCAAGTGTAGTTAGACATTCAGTTTATAAGCTTTTCAGATTTACAAAATCATGTTTTTATGCTTGAGGATACATATAAATATAGATTCTTACCTGCAGATAGACAGTACAGTCAGAAAAATTAAGGGCTCTGCAAGGAAGAGTTCAAGGTAAAATTTCCTTTTCCACTGAACACTCCACAGCAAACAACTCTCAGGTTGTAGGTGACAGAAGCATGTAAGACTCTTTTAAGAAGCTTCTAAAACTATTGAACTACTGTGCTTTAAAACTAACAGTCCCATGTGCATAAAGATATTCTTGAATCTGTTCTTTAAAACAAATTAAACTGGTTATAAAGGTACAAGTTTTATATTTGGTAATAAATATTAGAAAATATAAAAATTTCTAATTTTAGTTAATTGAAATATCTGATAACTAGTAGAACACATACCAATTTTTTAAGTTTAATAACCAGTTTTCCTGTATCAAGGAAATATAGCAATGAATACAAATATGTTGTTGCATATAACTAACAACAAGTGTTAATATGACAAAAGTTCACTAAGAGCCTGGGCACAGAAAAGTTGCAAATATTTTTCCCACCTGTATTATTTTATTCTACAATATCAGCTGCTAAACATTTATTTCAGAGGTGAGGCACATCATGCTAAAAGCTTAAGCTATACATCTAGGTTTCCAGCCAAGTTTTTAGGTATTCCAATTTCTAGGGTAATAAATAACTGCAAATATAGTAACTTCAACCATCTTCTTTGATTTACTTCACTTCTACCCTAGTGACTGCCAGCTCTTGGACTAGTTCTAGCCATTACATGACAAAAAACCCATATGCTAGATTTATGTCTTCTATTCTTTTTCCTATATTCTATTTTTTTCCACATAACACAACTTTTAGCTAATGATAATTTCTTCATTTTAGTGAAAGTAGCAGGCCTAGTTACTTCTTCCAGCTTATGTGTGAGATCATGTGGCTTTAAAGAGTTTGTATGAAAACAGGAGCTCAATCAAGATATTGCTTGCAATTACACCACTGTAGACTACTTCCCAACTCTTGTGAAGTGAATTGAAAAAACCCCTGACCCCTCTCACTGTGCATCTTTTCTATCTTTTATACACTGGCTGTATATCAGTAACCTAAAATATCTCATTGGTCTTAAAACAACTAATTTATGGTGTGAACTTATGCACACATACAGAAACCAAGGATAGCACAGATTTCACTTTATTTGAATAAGTGAAGCTCTGCAAAATAAGCATTATTCCTTGTGGGGCTTCTTGCTTCCCACTGCACATTTGCTAGTGTTGACTCAAACAATTTACAAAGAGGAAATAAGATATGTAACAGCGTGAAAGGAAAAAGACACACTTACCCTGTTAATGGAAAAAACTGAATTTATTATGCTAATTCTTTTTATTTAAGAAAAAGTATTTGAACCTAGATGTGATAACTTCTCCTGAATCAACTAGTAAAAAACTGACATCCAAAGCATTTGACAAACTTGTCTGCTTTCAGGGAGGCTGTGATTCTGAGGCAGTCTAAAAAGTTCTAGGTTCCTCTAATCCATATAAATAACAACAAGAGTACACCCTTGTCTATAATCTAGGAATTACATTTTTCTAAGATGGGTCTTAGGCATAATATTTAAAAATATCTGGTTTTTTGCAAAGCAAAAATTGCTGACTTTTCCTCCTTTAGTACATCACAATGACTATTCCAGTAAAACCTAGGCACTGTAAATGGCAATTCCTCTGCATATTCAATTCCTCTCAAGACTTTACTGGCCTTCACCAATTCCTACGCAGTCTTGATTTCCTTCTTCTTCTTGCTGAATCCATTACAATTTGTTTTACAAATATATTGCTGATCCTTTCCCAGCAAGTTCTTCCTGTTAAGACTACTTTCGATACCAAATGGATTCTATCCTGATCAAATACCAACAACCTAAACTAAATTTCACAGAAGCATACAACAGCAGCATTTGGCTCACAGATTGTCTCAGCCTATAGCCCTGCCATGACAGCTGCTCCTGTGATAAATGATAGGAGTTTACAAACAAGGCAGAGTTGCAAAGGATGGTGGATTTCAAGGAACCATTTGCTAAGCTATTTGCAGATAGAGTAGCTTTTTACAATGTCTAGTGCAGCATTTACAGTTCAAAAATGGATATGAGAATCTTTAGTATTCCCTAACCATCAACTGATGTTCTCATCTATTTTCACTTGTCTCCCCTTCTCCAGCTTCTTCTCATTCCTCCCAACACACATACGCAAGTATATGTAAAACCCTCTTCTGCTCAGAAATATTTTCCTACGAAGTTTTACAAGGACAGATTCTGTAAAAATGCACAAGATGAAGTAAATTACAGGAATAAGAAGAATGCTTGTTAGTTGTTTGTGGCACTGGTGATGGATTCCAACGAAATTCCTACTGTTTTCAAACTAAAATGCCATTTAATATGTAAGTGCAATAACAGATCTTTTGACATGGAATCTAATCTAATTCCCATGCAATAATTTATTTTAAATGTTTTAAGCCCTGTACTGCCTGTATGTTGACCAAAGCTGTGCATAGTCTTAATAACTGGATGATAATAAAATAAAAATTTCTAAATTGTCTGGTAGTTTGACATCTATATTTTCCACATAAAAAGCTGCATCTATACTCAAATTCCCTACAAACTGACGAAATATTTTAAAAGAAATCACAGCAGCACTGATCAGTAGTTAAAACATTAGAACAGACTTGAGCTTGAAAAACTTGATTTCTTCTACTGTGCAAAACAAAGTATTAGTTCTGCCTGAGAAACACAGGGCGGTTATATAAACTAAGGACTCAATAGGACTGCAAAGGAAACACCTGTTAGGATTTAATCTTGCACTTATCTCAGAGTAAATCAATGCAGTATTATTTTCCAAATGGAAAAAGATTCTCAAAATTTAATCAGACAAAGGATTTCATTCTGTTTAATTATATGAGCAGTCACTCAAGATGAATCAAATGTAACAAATAAAAACAATTCTTGCATTTCAACACCTCACAGAGGGGAAAGAAAATATCCCAGTCAATCAAAAGTATTCTAACAAGAACAAATATTTTTAAGTGTAATTTTATAGGTCATTACCTTCCATATTTGAGTAACATATTGATTCCCCTTTCAAAGTCTTCTGTTTTCTAGGCACTGAAAGAGAAATTAAGAGAAATGTACACATTGAAATGATGAATATTCACATATTCTAATCTGACCAATCTATTTTAGGCTGAAGCTAATATAATAGTCTCCTTAGATCTAGATTGCAGACCCTGGAGAAAAGAAGGCTATTGCTTTTTGCAATTCAGAGAAAAAAAAATGGAATCTCCCATCCTGAACATCTGGAGAAATGAATAACAAGCCCCAGTGGTGCAGGAAGGATAGGGGGAGCTGCCTAACTTAACTACACTGATGATTTGAATATACCCCATTATTTTCTTTCCTCGCAGCTTTTTACATAACCAGATGCTTTTGTCACCATATCTGTGACATCAAATCCAAACCAAGGAAAACTGTTGTTGACCACTGACAATTACAAGTATGGCACAGCAGTACTTACAGATATGTGGAATTTTCCTAAATACAGTAGCTTTTATCCATTGCAAAATTAAAAAGGAAGAAAAAGTACAATGTTCTGTGGAAGACTTCCTGCTTATACCAAGCCCTCTACATAAATCATTTCAAACCAGAGCAAGGACTGCTCAGATTCATGCATCTGCACTGAAGCAGGTGAGTATGGACTTGGTTAATTCTGGCGTATTCCAGGTAAGTAGAGCTACTCTTTGAACCTATGGATACTTAATTTTTTGTAGAACATAAAGAATAGATTGAAAGCAACTCATGCCAGTACATTCAATTGCATGGCATGAAGGATATTCATCTAAGATGCAGAGTAATCATACAAATCAAACCTTGGCTTTGAGCCTGGCAGAAACTTTAATTAAAGAAGTATCTAGATTTCTAGGTACAGCTAAAGCTATAATTCATGCACATAATTAGTACTATAAACTGCTTCCACTGTCAAACATATCTGAAAGTATTAAGTAGGAAATGAGATATCACCTGATAATGCATTGTTAAAGGCAGAAAAGAAAAGCCTGCCAAAACACAGAATCCATAAGACAGATTCCTTGCATAAGCTGAAAGAAAACCGGGTTTCTTGCTTTCAATATAGATAATCTAGTTAAATTTCAAGAGCTGTGGCACTAGGAAAAATACCTCTCCCTGTCATGATTTAATCCCAGCTGGAGGTGAAATGCATGCAGCTGCTCGCTCAAGTTCTTCCCCACACACTGGTGGAATGGGGAGGAAAATCAAAGTAAAACTTGTATGTTGAGATAAGAACAGATTCATAATTGAAAATAACGCTTAATACAATAATAATGGTAAATACTACTACTACTATTACTAATAATAATAATATTAGTAATGTATTAAAAAATCAAAATTATGCACAATGTAATTGCTCACCACCCTCTGACTAATGCCAGACCCCCCCTTACTGAATCCAGCTTGTCTCCTCCTTCCAGGTAACTCCCCTGCTTTATAAAAGAGGTGTGACATTCTATGGTGCGAAATACCCTGTTGATCAGTTCAGATAATATGTCCCAGCTATGTACCCTCCCAGAGGTTTTTTACAGGGTGGTTTTTTCATTGTTGATGGTTGGTTTGTTGGGGTTTCTTGGTTGTTTTTTTTATTTTTCTGTGCATCCTCACTGGCAAAGCATGAGACAAGGAGAAGAAGTCCTTGATTTAGGACAAACATGATTTAACAAAACAAGTCAAAACACTAGTGTGTTATCAACACGATTCTCATTCCAAATCCAAAACACAGCACTGCAACAGCTACTGAGAATAAATTAACTCTACCTTAGTTGAAACCAGATCACTCCTTTTTCAGCATTTCAGGTTGACTGTAAAAAAAAAAAGAGAAGCCAAAAAATTGTACAGATGATATAGTTTCATCTTGCACTTGATTAGTGTATATGATCAAGGGGAAAGGATTCATCTGCAGAGAGTTTTGTATGCTCTCAGCGCTGTTTCTCATAGACAGGCAACAGGTACAGTGATCAACAATGAAATTTTTTTCTGTACCTTCTTACCTGGCCCTTTCAAATCATAGAGAAACATGCTGGTTCTCGTCCGCAATTATAATAAAATTTGAGCCACAGTTCCCCCACTGTGCTTTATCTGCAATTTTAAGTTGGTCCTATAATAACTTTGTACATCATCTCATGTGGTCTCATCAGGACTTTAGACAATGCTGAGACTTAGATTTGTTTACTGACCGTGTTCAACTACAGATCACGTCTGAAAATGCCAAACCCTTCTCTCCCCACTGCATATAACCAAGTACAAATCACTTACAGATTTATCATGTTGATACAGGAAGTCTTAAATTCTTAAAATTTTAAATAATTTTAAAAAACTAAAATACAACACTGATTGTTCTTTGACTTACAGAGCTGTAAACAAAAACTCTTTTTTAGTCAGTTATGCTACAAAATTATAAAACTGACCTAAGAGAATAGAAAGTAAAAGAAACACCCACATGTTCCTATATAAAGGACCAGGAAATGTCAAATCTTTATATAGGATTTAAGGCAAATGACTCTTTCATTACAAATTACAAGTGTTATCCAAGATCACTTACATGCCCAATGGACAGGCTTATGAGTTGTTTATGTCTTTATTGCAATGAGGAAAAGTATTAAAATTATTATCTCCTTACAGATGATCATGTTACATCCAGCCTTCCCAGGGCTGCATTAACACTGGAGTAAAAGCCATATATAAGCTTCTTGATAATTTCCTGATATCAAAATTCCTGCTGGAACAGCCACACAAGCACAACAGGATGCTTTAAGGTCCTCAAAATTTTACATTCGCCTTTCTAGCATTTGTAGATGTATTACCATTTTCAGATACAAAATAACACTGTGTATCTAACTCTGGGCACTGACACAATTATGATGGAGGGCTTTGTCAAATCCTTTTTCCCTGTGAAGTGGACAAGAAGAAGTAATAAAAGTTCAGAAAGTATCTGACATCTACGCCCACGGCAAGATTTGTTTCAGCTATTTTTTTCTTTTTTTTATATAATTTCTTATTTGTATTTCTTTCACAGATTTTGCTATAGCAACTGAAGATAACTTCCAAAAAAATAGAAGAGGAAAAGTACAGTACTTACATTTTAAAAATATTAGAAGCAAGCAGAAGCCCCAATTAAGCACATTGGTTTTAAAAAATAGTCTGTTTTTACAAAGAATTAGACTTATTTTTAAAAACTGCTTTCATAATAAATACGTACCTTTTTGTTCCTTATTTTAGTCACAGTATCTGATTTAAATCTATATTTTGGCTCATTTTGATCTATATTTGCACAGCAGATAGTGACTTGTGGTGTCCTGAAGGGGTTTGCTCAGAAGGTTATCATGCAGTTTCATCTGAAAAAATTTACTTTCTTACAAGACTATCAGGCAAAACTGAGAGCTCAGACTTGTGGTCATTTCTGATGGAGAAACATAAGTGAGGACCAAAGGGGTAAATTTGTTTCCCCTTTAGGAAAAAGAAAGTCTTTACTTTTTAGTAAGTACGTAGAATTATTTACCTCATAATCTTTCTACCAATGAAAAAACATCTTTGTAAACCTTGCAAATATGAAAGTGAAATGTAAATTTTTTTTCTGCAGAGGAGCTGAACACACATACAAAGTTGGTGTGATAGTAATCCCTAGAAGGATTTATTCCTTTGATACTATATCCCTTGTACAAAATCAACAATCTCTTCCAACATAGCTATCTTGCTTAAATGAGAAGCCTTTAAAAAACATAAAGAATCACAGCATGCTTACAACTTGCAAATCCCATTGTTTTCACCCCTCTTAAAAATAAAATTCCGCAGTATCCAGACTGGTAAAATGAAAACAAAGCAAATAGCAAATGCAAAGGTCAATAGGGTAATGACTTCTTTGAACTATTTGGTGAGCAGATCGATAAGTCAGTGAATCAATATTGGGGGGCATTTTAATTATAAATTACATCCAAGCTGAAAAACAAATGGGAAGTGACATAAGAATGCAGAGCTATGTCAGAGCTGACATGGTCAAGAAAGCAAAAGGACAGACCAAAACTGGCTGCACTTTCAAAGCAAGTATGACAAGTTATATATTATTAAGAGCATGAATGATCCATCTGTCATTCTATCATCACTCAGCAAGGTCTGTAAACCTTTACTTGACATACTGAAACAATAATGACTAAACACATTCACAGCTTTTACTGTTGTACTTATCTACTATGGAATGCAAACAAATACAAACTTTGAATGTGAAATGGAGGATAGAAGGCAAGGAAATTATCTAAATTGTCACAGATTTTATGCAACTGGAAGTAGAGTCAGTGTTTAATTTCACTCTTCTCCTAAAAGCTGTCTATAATGAATAACTGATACCATCCATGGTGAGGTTATTGCTAGAGTCGTGTGAGTAAAGTATGTTGATGCTGTGAGAACAGGGCATCATGCAAACTGGTATTTAGTGCAACCTCTAGTTCAGAAAGTCTTAGCATCTTTAGCATCCTTGTTATCTGAAGAGTAAAACTGGTATCATGTGTTTTTAAAGACAATACCTATAACAATTACAACCAGTTTAACTAAAGGACTGTAAGATCCAGTTTTGTTCACAATAGTCTTGTTCTACAAGAAATTTATGGGTTTTCACTCTATCCCTAGAAGGTTTGCTTTAGCTACTCAGAGGCACTACTGAATGCTTTTGAGCTTATACACATGATTAAATTAAATACAGTGATAACACACATCTAAACTGGCAAAAAAGTGTTTGACACATCTGTGGTTTTAAATACCTCTGAAAATGTCTAATACATAGGTATACCAATTTTCTGGTCCGTAGAATCGTAAATTATTGTAAACCAAGCCTAATTAAAATTAAACTCCAGTGCAGCAATGAATGTTTTCCCAAAGAAAGAAAACATTCATGACTCAAGCTATAAGATTCTTATTATAAAAAAAAAAAAAAAAAAAAAAAAAAATCCTGGAAAAAATTAGTTGAAACTACTTTCTGAAAAAGAATTAAGAATTTTACTATAAACCCAGTAAATTGGACTGCTCTGCCTTAATATTTTCCATATCTTAATATTTTCCAGCCAAAATAATTAAGGTAAAATTTTAGGACAATAAAGCCTACAACAGAGTTCATAAAGAAAAAAATCTGCTCTCAAGAAACACAAAGTACACAGAAACATGTGACAACATTCCATACCTTGCAGGACATGAAAACCACACAGGATGGAGGTAACATGTGAAATGAAAACGTATTTTGAAAAATGATGAAGGACAGCACTGCAGCCTGCTCACAAATACTCATATCTCCTGGGGAAAAAGGAAGGAAACACAAAACAGAGAACTAGATAGAGCAAAGCAGAAAGGACAAATTCAATTAACCTCTGCCAGAGAAGGCATATTTTCCCTGTTCCTTCATTATCAGTTATATCACTTTCAGTGTATACTGTCAGGACTTCAGCAAAGGAGATTTTGGTAGGCAAAAGTCAGTACTTGCTTCTTATTACCTTGTCATTACCAAAGCAGAAAGCGAGCAGAGTTTACAATAATGGTAAGAATAAAAGCAAACAATATGATGCAGATTCTTGACCTGTAAAACTATTAAACATTTTTCTTCACTTCATATTTAACTCCTGACATATATTTCATATTGCTCTGTCATGCAGAAGAAAAACATAACCAGATTTCGCTACATCAGGAGTATGGTCAAATGGAAACCAAGTGTAATGTAAAAATTACATTCACCAGCCAAAATGAAACAGAAGTATTACAGATAAATCATCATCATGAAACAGAAGTATTACAGATAAATCATCATCATCATCATCAGTTGGAGGTTTGTTGTTTGCTATGAGATGAGTAATTACAAAGTCTAACACAGCAGCAGGCACCCTTACTCTTTGAAAATGTGTCAGCACCATAAAATATAACCACGGTCAGAAACATTTTCTGAGCACATTACATTCATTAAATTCTGTGTTATTAGATGTCAAGTCAGTGTATCAATCTACGAACCATGGTAAAAAGACTGAATTCTTTTTGCATTCATTCAAGTTTTGGTTGCATGCTGAGGTGTAATAATAGGGATTATAAAACACTTTGAGGTCCAGAAATTACATTTATTAAGAAAACCAAGTGTCAGGCTTAGAGACTGAAATTTTCTTATTCAGCTCACTACCCTTTGGATTACATATTGATTACATCTTATGAGATATTGTGTCGCAGGTAGTTGCTATACTATTTCAATTTTAAATAAAGTTTTAAAGGACAACAAAATGAACCAAAACAGAACAAACCAACGCTATTGTGCAGTCACTGCCAGAACTGTGAGTGGAGGTGAACACCTGTCCTCTGGAAGTACAGCACCATTTCAGTGCATGGCACCAGCAGCATTTTGTTGATTTAGGTGGAGACAAAACTCATAGAGTTTGCTTGAAAAACAAAACCCTAGCTAGCTTGGAGGATCTCTGCACTGTGCCACCAGGAAGCCTATTGTCTCCTTAAGGTCAGCTACTTGCCTATTAATGTTGCTCTCACCATTTGCTGAGAGCTTGAGGAGGGTTCAGGAGATTTTGAAGGTTTCATCCAAGTGTCTCAGAGGCAGGGAATATCTCCATGTCCACTGACACATTCCTGAAAAACGGGGAGTGGGTTTATGAGGCACATCTCTTCAATTTTGACAACATCACATCATACAATGAACTTGCAGGGCTGTGGCACAAAGAGTTTGCATCCTGGGATTATTTACTCACTTTATTATCATGTAGGCCATGGCAGAAGAAGAAGGGTTACATTATCTCTGTGTATACTGTGCTAGTGATATGATCACTATATATGATCACTATATCCAGATCTTCAGATTTTAGGAAGAAAATCAATAAATTGGGAAAAAAAAAGATAAACTCCCATGAACATTCAAAGAATCATAATCTTTGAGTTATAGAGAATTAAATTCAATATATAACATTGAAAAGAAACATACTACCTGGATATAAAAGACAAAGAAAGCAGGTTTTTAAATCTATCTTCTCTGTTTCTCAAATAAAGATATAATGAGATGTGTACAAGTTGTAGAGTAAAGGTTAATAAATTAAATATAAAAGCTTTTGCCATCTTCATAATAGAGAGTGAAATTAGCTATTGGAATAACTTAATAAGCATTGTTTATCAATAAAATAAGAGATACAAAGCTTGAGGATTTTTTTCTAGGAGCAGTGACTACTGAACACTGTGCATCTTCCAGTCAAATATCATACACAGAAATTCTATAGCTTCTGTGGCAAAGGAAGTCAGAACAAGATAACCATGGTGGTTCTGACATCTCACCTGAAAACTCATGAGCTGAAACACCTAAACAGTAAAAAAGAAACATTTAATATTTTGCTGAGGTCTCCAGAATGATATGCAAATGCATACCACAATACAAAACAATCATCTGTTACTTTTCCAAAATGCCTGTTACTGTTTGTTTGTTATTACAAAGTAATAGACTTCTATTACCTGTGCTTCAGAGTACTAGAGTTTTATATTAGAAATTTCAGTAAAAAGAATCAAACAAACTATAGCAATTCTTGCATCTTATTTTTCTATCCATGAGAAACCAGCCAAACTGAAATCAGACCAATTAATTTTACTTGGAAGTAACCTGTGAATTTCTCTCTGTGAGAAATGTTCCAATGCTTTTACTTACGGGGGCATTCTGGCTTTGAGCACATGACTAATATATTTCTTATTTGCCTACAAAAAACTTGTAAATGGTGACTCCAACATGGTTAGACAGTTACCCTTTTTTTCTTCTTTTTTTTTTTTAATTTAATTTTATTTTATCTTTATTTCAAGAGCTGATATCTCCAAAAAAAACCTCATTTTGGAGCATTCTTGAAGTACTTTCTCAAGCAATGACATTAAAATGGTATCTGACATTTCTGAAGACAGTTTTTTAAATGAGTGGCAAAACTCCTTTTTTGGTATGTAGCTGCAATTAAGGATACTTACTCACCATAAAATATATCAAAATAATGGATTGTACTCCCACTAAAGAAAATTAATTTAAACAAGTCAGGTAGAAACATGTACATTTTTGCAGTGAAAAGTTTCTTTGTAGCAGTTCGGTTTATTTATTTCCTCTTTGGAAAACCATACTACACAATTGGTTTGGACTCAATTATTACCCAGCACATGCCTTTGAAATAAAACAAAATTCCAATGCTTACAGTAGTAATGCTGCCTCTCTCAACCTGTGTGCTAAAAAAAAAAAAATAAATCCATTTTGACTTCCAGCTGGCCTATTAGTTAGTTAATTAGTGCAGTTTATTACAAAATCAATAACAACATGCCTTTGCTGATACTTTTTCCATTTACAAATGTGAATATACAGGGCTTCCAACTACTTCATTATTGAATTTATTTCTTGGAAAGATTCCTCAGTGAGTAATGCATTAGGCTGGCTTGAAATCTCTCCACATGTATAGAACACAAATAAAAGTGAGAATGAGGGAAGACTGCTTGCTAGACTTCTAATTCTACAAAGTCTGTTTAGTTACCAGACTTTACTGTACGAAACATCAATAAAATTCAGTATTAAAAACCCACACGCTTTTCTATATCCTTTAATGCAATGCCCTCCAACAATAGAAATAAAAAGAGCAACATCATTGCCTTGCTCTAACTCATGTAATACCAGCAGTATCAATTTTGTGTGCTTCTGAGCTCAATAACATTAGATGCACTGCTATCTCTGGTACTGTAAAACACGAAGGGGAACATTTCTGGTCAGATAAAATCCTTTTTTAGTGCTCAAGAGCAACAGAGTAATTCTAGCCAAACTAAGTTGCCAGCACATGGGACATGTATATTCTAAGTTTAATTTTTTCTCACAGTGTTGAAACATTATTTCTCTTTTTGACCACTTTGACGGGTTTCCTGACCCTGACGCTCCTTCTCCTACTTCTTTACAGGAAATAGGAGACCTACAGCCCGCTAAATCTAGGCCAGATTACCAAAGTGATTCTTCAAGGTTTGTTAGGAGCTTAAATTATTCTGGTTGTGTGATGGTACTGGGTATAACTCAGTGATACTTAGAAAGTAAGCAGTAGGATTTGTACTAGTTCCCAGTATTCCACTTAGTTCCAAAAATATAAAATACAAAAAGTACAAAACCACAAACCCTAGAGAAATTCAGCTTCCTTCATTTTGGCTCTTCACTAAGTTACAAAGTGTTTCCAAGCATTGTGGCTCTAAATAAGCTTTTTATGTGGCCAATTAGCAGCTTCTCATAATTATATTAAATGACTTCTAATGGCTCAGATATAGTAGAAAATTATGTTAATAGACTGTGATTTCTGATCAATATAGTTATCTCTCTAGTGATGTATGGTTGCTTTCCCTGGTAGCTGGAAGCCTGTGTGAGTGGTTGTGTGCCTGGGTGATCTGTTCAAGTATTATAATGGAGCAGGCTACCCGCACTAGTGCTGTATCTGGTTCTTCAGTATCCTAACAGCTCATGGCTGACAGTTCAAATGTGGAAACACAAATTTCTTCTTTCAGCAGCAAGAAATATGCCTCTGGCATCTTTCTTTTGCACTTGTCAGTCATGAAGCTGTACTATACAGATTTTGAGAGCACTAGAGCAGCAGTGCTAACACAAGAGTTACAGAAGCACTGGTATTCAAGGATCTGAAGGGAGGCTTGTTTTCATGCAAAATAACTGAGAAAATGCTTTGCAAATACTTCATGGACTCTATGGGATTATGCCAATGCTTTGACTGCACCTGCGCCAACATCTTACTTGGATGATCTCCCTGTTGCTTTGAAATGTGCAAAGAGTTTGTGCAAAGTCTGACTTCAATACAGTTTGATCTGCCCTGGCCTGGATTTGCCATTATTTCTCTCATCACAGAACTAATAATGAACACATAGTTTCTTTGATAAAACTCTCTGGATATTTTAATCATCTCACCCCAATCACTTTAAAAGAATAACCACAATACACCAAAATTTTGGAGTAGTGGCTTTAAAAAACCTTTGATCCCCAGGTAGGTGATCTATGGGAACAGGCTGAGATTTCCCAAGCTGAACCTCACAAAATTTGATACAATTCATGTTCCTCAGAGCACCGATACACAGGAGACAATTGGCTATTGAGATGAGACTGCTTCTAAATCAATGTAAAAGGTGTTCCCAAATCACACTTTATGCTGCACTTTCTCTAATTTCAAACATATTTTTATCTGTAAACCACACAATCCTATGCCCCATAGAGGCACTTCTGTGTAAAGTTCCAGATGAACTAATGGAATAGGAATGACAAACTAGATGTTAGTATGAATATTTTCCTCTCAAACAAAGATTCAGTCTAAAACTCCTCTCTGTACATGGGGCTTGGGAAGTGAGCAGATCTACAGAACTGGTTTTGTTCCTACTCTTTTTTGCCAATAATAGAAGCTACCAATATCTGACCACCTTCAAGGAACTCATCTCTCTCTTAATAATGCACAAGTTTTCCCCAATGTTTGAAGAATAATATACAATGCTGAAAAACATTAGGCAGATGATAAAATTTATGAGAATATATATATATTTCTCTGGGTACTCAACATGTTTTCTACAAATAAAACATCCAATATTTGTTTGTTCCGCAGTCCTGGCAGGTATGTGAGCTGTTTTTTAAAAAGTAGATTTTTCTGGACTTTATGTGATATAAGATGGAGTGCTTCCCTCAAGTGTACCATGGATTCCTGCTGTCTGCACCGCAGGACTGGTCTGCTGTCTTCATGTATCACTGTGGGTACAGGTACAAGGTAGCAGACATGCAGAAAGGAGTGCTCCATCCAGAGACAGCATAAATTAGTAGTGCTTGTGAAAATCAGGTTAGTAGAGACAGAGGCAGATTCAAGCAACAAAGCAAATAAGATTTAACTCTTTCAGGTAACAGTGCTTTGGAGAATATCATGGGCAAAGGTGGATCATCAAAACATGAAGCACAGCTACTTAAGCAGATGACAAAAATGGTTCTCAAAATAATTTCTTTCTGCAATACTGCATGCTGTGCCATAACATGCATTATTAATTTTTCTAGCAGAGTAAGTCAACAATATTTTCTAAGCCATGTCACAGATCAAAGACCTACTGTTCCTATTAAAAATGACAACTGTGATAATCATTTTTGTTAACATTCCAATGAAACAACTACATTATTTTTCTGTTGGGAGAAAATACACAGCACTATTGAACCTTACTACATTTTCCTCTTTGCTAGAATGTAAATGGAATGATAATTTTCTTCTTCTCACAGAAAATAAGAAGAATTTAAAAATCTGTTTATAGAGTAAAAGAATTGTAGTATTGTAGTCCATGGAACATTTGCAGAGCATTTTCAGTTATTTCCATAAAATCAAACTTTTATCTTCAGTGCCTAAGGTTTGAATAAATTTTGTGATGACACTGTTATTCTACTGCACCATTTGCTCTTAAAAGTTAATCAAGGAAGAAAGCAAGTTTTGGAGGAATTGAATAAAAACTTCTTAATACCAAGAGCAGACAAGGACAATTGAATTATTTCCACATTTCTTTAGAATCTCTCTCATACTTAGACAGTTCTGCATGCTGAGTCATGTTGGGATGTAGTTGTATTTAACATGTGGCAAAACAAGTTCTACAGTGTAACTTTGTCCTTTTTGGAGAGTAAAGTCTATTGCCATAAGAATTATAAATCTTAGGGGAATAATGCACAGGGTGACCAGACATCCCCACATAGCCCATGCTTTCCAGGGCTTCCACCTACTTGTATCTCTCTCCAGAGCTGCAAGATAAGGTAAGAGAACCTTTACCTTTCTTAATGTGTTCCTTTCCCAAGTCTGCTCCTTTTAGTTTCCTTATGCCCTGTATGAGTATGCAGGACCACACAGCTTACAATTAATGCCTGAGAATCTCTCACTTTTTTTTCAGGTGTACAATAACAGATGAAAAGTTTAAACCACCATAGCAGAATACTTGGGCACTAGGAAATTTTACCACCTCTGAATTCAACTAAGACACCACCACACTGATTGACTGATCTCAGGAGGTCAAATGAGAGGCTGAAAATTATCTATGAAAATCATTTTATATGGAGGAGGCATATTAGATTTTTTGAATATAAGATCTCTTAAGAGAGTAGCATGCTATGAGTTTCAAAGTGCTATCCTGATTACTTTTACACAGGAGTAAAAGATCAGACACATATCAATAGCTTTGATTTACATAGTGCAGGTGAAATGACACATTTTTAGCAGTCTGGCTTTTTAAAAAAAGTGTATCTAAATATAAATTTCATTAATTTGATAATTTCTACTACATCTTTCCAGTTATTACAAACTTGCTGGCACAATGGCCTTTTACAATAAATCAATGACTTGAGTCTAAATTTATGTCTTTGAAAAACTCTTCAGCAGATGGCTGCTTTTGTTTGCTCTTGCTATCCATAAATGTCTGTGCCTTCAAATTTTATATTTACATGTTACATGTGTTTACTATGTGGGCTCCTAAGAAGAGGCAATCAGAAAGTGACAACATTAGTGTCTACTTAAATGGTAAGGTTAGAATACAGAACTTCACATGTTTTCAGTGTTCTCAGGTAGTAGTACGTGGTACTTGGTAACCACTGTTAAGACTGTCTCTCAGTACTGACTAGAATTACTTGAATATAGCTGATAAAACATAAGGAACTATCATTTGCACCACATCATGACTCCTTTCATTATGTTCTAACATGAAGGAAATTCCCTAAGTGGAGAAAAAGAAATCTGTAGAAGCTTACCTTAGAGGCAGGCTGGAAGACTACGCTAAAATCTCACACAATCCCTAGATGGAAAAAGAAAAGAAAAATAGTAAGTCTATTTCTTAAGCTCATTTTTTATGTAATATGTCTAGTTCTCACACCCATAACTGTTGAGAAAACCCAGAACGTGAGAGTTGTAACAAAATAAAGGCCAGTCCCTACAAAGAGTATCTCATAGCTGAAAGCTCACGTTTAAAGCAGTCACACAAAGCTTTTAACTCCTAACTTGGAGTTGCCACAGATTGCCATGGGAACTGAGGTCAGCAACCGGGAATGTTTTTTTTAGTGGAGGATCATAGATAAAGCTAACTCTAAACTTGTATGACAAAGAGTTTTCTTTGGTTTGGTTACAGATTCTATCCCCTGTCTAGAAATCTGGAAAATTTCTGAACACTGAACAGATTCTCTCTATAACTGAAACCTTTAAAACCTCTACTCTCTATTCTCATGCTTTCTTTTACAGCCTTGTTGAAAGCTGCTCATCAGAAAGCTAAAGGGCAGTTTAAGCAGAATATGAACCAGACTGTTAAAACTTTCTGACAACGCTCTTCCAGTATAAATCAATATGTTTATGAGGATCTAAATATATTATAAAATAATTGTATCTCTGTGCTCAGCCACTGTTTGTTAAGTGAAACAGGGATTTTATGCACTTGAATTAAGGAAATTCCAAGGAAGTCCAATTAATGTTTTAACCCCAGAGAATTAATGTTTTAACTCCAGAGGGAGCTACTGCTCATTCCTAAGCATCACTTTCTAAAGTGCAGCTTGACTTCAGTCATTGGTGATTGAACAATACATATACATTTAAGGTGGGTAAATTTTTCAAGATTTTTGGGATTTTCCAGGAAACAGAAGGCAATATGAGCTCTAATAAAAGCAGAAACTATACCAATGATCTACTGAAATGGATGTTTCTTGCACTTCTTGTGCTGAGTTAGATAGAACCAAATAATTGGAAACTTATTTTTGGCTTTTATTTCAAGAATGTAGAAATCCAAATAAAGAATTATAGTTTCAACTTTACTCTTTTTCAAGAATGTAGAAATCCAAATAAAGAATTATAGTTTCAACTTTACTCTTTCTCAAGAATGTCTCAACAACAGTTCAATGAAACATTCCACAACAACATATTTCTGAAAAAAAATTTTATATATGATTTTCCTTGACAGTTGAGCTGATAGTACCAAAATTTCGAATCTGAAGACTTGCATACTGCTGACAAATCTAATAAAATTAAGAAAACAGTTCTTAATCCTGGAAAATCCCTGGAAAATTATTTTTATACTATACAGAAAATAACTATTAAGCACTAGCTGGAACTATCTTCAAATGTAGGTGGAAAGAATTCCTTGCAAAAGTGTAGAAATGTGTAGAATGTGTAGAAAACTGAGACTTATTTAGTGAAAAGTAATGATCATCTTTCCACCAGGAGATGGATGACAAGAAGCAGTAGTCAATACCCCATTAGCAGGTCCATTATAACTTTGGAATAGAAACACATTTTATTTCAGAAAGCTAAAACAATTGTAAGCAAATTTTAACAGCTGAACAAATGTATGTACTAATCTACAATTACAAAAGTTAAATAAATTAGTCATGCCATCACTTCTACTACACAAAAAAGTTTGTAACTTATTTTAAGACCCATTATCAAACTGTTCATTTTGTCTACACACGCATTTGTTGTTAATGTTGTGTCAGCATTTCCGTAACAAACGCTTCTTTCCAGAAGCCTATGATTTAATCATTGCTGAAATTCTGCATTGGACCCTTCATTCTGGAGGGTGTTTATAGTGATGGGTTTAGTATAGTTCTAAAAAACTTACAGAAGTGCAAAAATAATAGTTACTATTTTAAAGAATTATTTAAGGTTCAAAAATTTCTCTGCAGTCATGTATATGCAAATGTCTATCCAACTCACGTCAAAACTGAGTGCAAAACTCAAAAAAAATGTTTTTCAAGACCAAAATGTTGAAAATATGTGAACTCCCTTTTTTTCTAAAAATTCATTTAATTGCTTTGAATATGTTGCTTCATGCCAATTTCTGTTGCTTTCATTGTATATGGATTTCAATAAATACAATGAGAAAACTTGAATTCATTTTTGATGATCCAACATTGTAACAGCATCTGGACCCTATTTCACATACATTTTCTGTCAGTGGAAGTATATTATTGAACCACTTACCGGTTTAAAATAGTTGCCTTTTCTCAGTCCACTTGAAATCAAGAATTCTAGGTCCGCAAATTCAGATTTCATGGGGACTTTTCTTCACCATAGTTTAAAAAATGGATCTTAGGAGCTCATGTGAACCTTTTCTATTCAGGAAAACTCTGATGTTGGAGAGAAAAATTTACATAGAGGCAGGAAAGCATATTGCACTGTGTCCTCTGAGGTGGTCTGTAATTGAAGAATATGTCACTTGAGTTTTCTGAGTCACTGAAAAAAAAAATCAACACTTTCCTAAATGTCCAAGAAATTAAAGTCTCATGTAGGACTCCTATGTTAAAGATGTCTTTCATAACACAAAATAAAAATACCCCAAACAAACAAAAAAATAAAGTTCTGGTCCTGATCAGTTGTTCAAAATGCAACACTGCCACATGAGAATTTTTAAAAAAATACAGCAATCCAGCTGGACTACATCTGTTTTTAAACCAAGTTTGATGTTGACAAGAGATAAATTTTCTAAGCCAGTTTTTAAATTTTACATAGCTATTCTTACCATGTCAAACTTTTCCACATCTAAAGACAATGAATAATAATAGTGCATCATAGCATTTTCTATTTGAAGAAAATATTTCAAATTAAATCCTGTTATAAAGAGCTTACCATGACAGATTCCTTCCCACTAATCCATAAGACCAGTTGTGTGATGATTACATATGGTAGGTGAAGGTGCTCCCTTAGGCAGGAAATCTGAAAATATTTCAATGGAGGGTATAGGTCTCTGAAACAACATATTTTAAATGCTCCCTTGCTAGAAAGATTCAAAATACATTCATTTATACAAGCAGCTCACAGATTTCTAGCAGCTCACAGTCACACAGCTTAAGGGTGTATATTGTGTTCACTGCAGCTTAGGTACACCTACCAAATTTTGTTCTTGGCAGATAACCAAGTACAGCCTGCAGTACAACATGCCTGTCTGAGTATGTTCAGACTTCACTGTGGTCAGAGTCACAGGCTATGGATGCTGAATGCGAGAAAGCAGGCAGGGAGCAGTGTCTGTGTGAAACCAAGTCACATAGCTTTCTCAGACTGGCCTGAGAAGTGTGGCCTGGGAAATCATAAGGAGGAATCCAAACAGTCCTTAGAGAAGGAAAACAATCTTTGCAGGTGTTGTTTGTTGCCTTGTTGTTTTCTTGCAAGAAAAGGTCAAGGGGTGGTGTTCCCAGCTGTCCAACGATGCTGATGTGTTGGTTTAATGACCGATGAGAGATTTACCTCTTGGACCTTCTCAGAACTGTCTATAAAAGAAGGTCTGGAAGAATAAAACTTGCTTTCTTTTGCAACCAGGCTAAGGGAGTCTGTGTCGTAATTCCACTGTTCCTAATATAGTGCGACAACAGACTTGGGTACATCTTCCTGAGAAATGCTGCTTTGAACACTTTAACAGAAAGTGATTGAGCTGTATGCACTTTAACGAGATAAGTGATACTGACTGCTGGCTGTGTTGCTCCCCTTCCACCTGGAAAGCACTGGTTACCCAGTTAGGACTGCCTATATCATTGAAAATGAAAGATTCATTTGAGAATGAATGGAGAAAATGTGGTGGTGTGGAGAAGGTATGCAAATCCAACTTGGCATGTTTGAAACATCATGGAATTCCTTAAAACAAAACCCTGTGAATGTAGGATTCTCCTTTGAGAGACGGTAAAAGTTGAAAAGCAAAGGACTGTTACACATGTAGAAGGAGTACCAAAGAAACAAGCACCTGGTGTTCAGTCCCAGATTCCTACACAAATCTAAACATAAAATAAGTGGAATACAATCATTTAAAAACTTCTTGGATCTTCAGACTTGCAAAGAAATAAATGTGACATTTTTTATTCTTTTCTTTTTCAACCAGAAAACATTTGGGAAAAAAAAACTGTGCTATTCAGGTGGTCAAACTTCAAGGCTCTAGTAAACTACAGTCCAAATTCATTCAGCATAAAACTACATTCTCCTGCCTTCTCTGCGTCCTCTTCTGCATCTTCACAAACCAAGACTGAAAAACAATGCAACCTTGCTCCTCAGCCTTTCATTGTCTAACCCCAAAGCCTCTTGTGTTTTCTTTAATTCCTGGATACGGAGCACAGCTCTCTCCAAGACTGTATTTTCACAGGCATTCTGTATATTTTAGAGAACCTTACATGTGTCTAAATCCCACTGTCCATGTCAGGAGCCTCCTCTAACAGCCAGAACTGTTCCTCACATCCCTGCAGCACCAGAGTCTCTCTCTAGCTTTGGAATCTCTTACACTACACGCTGCTTTCCCCAAGTCAAAACCTTGGAAGGAAAAAAAATGGGAGAGAAATATTTTTCAGCATGGTTCAGGATAACACTGTCTCCACAAATGCTTTACCAAAAGTGGTTGTTATTGGTAAAAGTAGAACATGCTTTTCAAGTAGAACCAAAAATTTACTGTTAGCTCAGATAGCATCTAAATTATTCAAAATACAATACTTCTCATTAATTTAGATACAATAAGATACAATAGTCTATTAATAATAATGAAAAATATCTTAAAACTGTAATGAAAGGAAAAATACTACCCACTGAATTTCTTTCATGTTTTAGTCTTCTTCCTAGTGTCCTCCCAAGTCAGAAGATTGGAGACTCCTCGTCTTCATCAGGCAGAGATGTCCTGTGATGTGTCACTGTGAGTTACAAAAACTCATAATTATCTACCAGGACAACACAATGCTGCTGAAGAGGGTCTTTTCCTCCTCACTCTTGGATTCCCTTGAATCTGGCTTTAAATATTTTCTCATCAGAGTCTAATTTCTCTCCCTTATACCCCCTGCACTGGTTTTCAGATAAATTTTGAAAGCTGCAGAATAAGCTGCCACTGTCTCAGTCAACACAAAGGGCTGTTGTGTGGACTACCACACTACCTGGTATGCTAGACCTGTTAAACTACTCCTTTAATTGTGTCAGATATCAAGGATGAGGTTAAGTTAAAGCAGATAAGCAAGAGTCAACTCTAAAAATGGTTAAAATAAGCTAAAATAAGTTAAGGCCTAAGTAATGTCAGATCAACACAAAGTCTATCTACTTAAATTAACCATGACAAAATCCATACTTACTAGGCTGTGAAAGATTGTTTGTTGCCTGGATTCTGGTTTCCACCCTCCCTCCATAAGTTCCATTGGCCAGAGGACAAGAAAAGATGGGCAGAAAAATAAATGGGCATCAACTCCAGCTTCAAAACAGCTCCACTAAAGACGGTATAGACTGTCACCACAATTATTTGCACTAGAATTACATAGTAATTTCTAAAAGAAAAAAATAATTAAATCTTCTCTTTCAGATCTTGCTCTTACAATATTTCAGACACTTCTACTTATTTTATTTTCCTTCCTCTTGGAATTTCCTAATGAAAAGTCTGCAGTCTCTTAGTTTTAGTTTTATACTTCAATGTTATCTACTACAAAGGACTACTTTTCTGATTGTGCCTTTCAAATTATGTATAATTACAGTGACTGTTTAGATACCATTGTTATTTTTTTTAGCATGACTGTAGAAGCTACTAAGTAAATGAAGTGAAATTCAGAAAATTAACAGATAATTACTGTATTCCACAGTCTCAAAACAAATCTTCATATTTGAATTTAGTTGTGTCTGACTAAAGAATCATACTGAATAATTAGATGTCTTAAGGAATTTGGGGAAGAGTTCTGAGGCATTACAGACTCCTACTTATTAGAAAATTATCATTTCCAAATACAGTGATGGATGAGTGGTTCTCTGTCTCATTATTTATCACTTGTAATATTATTTTTCCAGCTCACTAGCTAGAAACTCCCATGCAGAAAAGTAACTCATAATTGCAGGAATTGTCACCATCCCTTCATTTGAAATCACTGTGGCTTCAGCACTGTTTATGTCTTGGTTAAACTAAAGCATTCTAACAACACACAGATAAGTGAAATGAAAGACACCCTATAATTCAGAGTCATTACAGAAGCACATTAACATTTATGTTTTAAAATGGGTTTTTTTGACTATTATTTAGCACTGTCACTGAAAACAATGACGAGTTTTGCACAACAAAATAGAACACTAAAGTATTTTTGAAGTTCAGGAGGTAGGTGAAATGTTTTTTGAGAGAAGAGTTTGTTGAAAATCTCACATTTTCAGGTTTTTTTGAATGTGATTGCAGAAGAGTGTTTCTGAGACACCCCAGAAAACTAACACGATGCAGATCAGTTATGTTTCTTTCTATCTCTGATATTTTTGCTCCTGTTATCAAGAAGAAACAAGAAATTGATTTCATCAATTCTGAGTCTGAAATGGATGACCTCTAGATATCAGGTAACGATAGTGACATCAATTCTCATTCTTAGAAAAGCAAGAGCATTAACAAGAATAGTAACAGGTCTCATGGAAGGAAATAAAATGGCAGCACTGAAACCTATGGGTAAACATTACAGCACATTTAAAATACAAATAAATGTGACTCCACAAATAAGAACATCTGACGTACTAAATTCAACTTGCAGCCATGGGGAGCCTCCTCCTGATTTCTAAACTCAATTGCAGACCTTTTATCATTAATTGTCATTTGGTTTACTTCAGCTTTTTTCCCATGGACTACAGATTTAATAATTTTCTCTGTGCTGCTGTTGATGTCTGAATATATCTTCAATCATTTTCACATGAATTGAATGATTTAAGAATTTGACACAGGCGAAACAGTCTCAAAAATAATTGCACTTCTACAATTTCAATGAAAATGGAGGCAAAAGATCTTTTGAATATTTGTCCTTGGAGAAGGACTTCAGGATGACTTTTAACCTTCATACACTTTAAAGTCAAACTGATCTGAGAGAAACCTATAGCAAAACAGACTGGCTTGCATTCTAGATTTTAGAGAAATATTTGTTATGGAGAGAAATATTAAAATAATTCTAAATCTCTGCCACTTGCTATTGTCCTTCCTATTCTATTTCCAGAATAAAAAATATATTAATTGGAATACAAATATATCTTCTATAACTATTACTTTAAACCCTGGCACATAAATCACATATTTTTCTATACTATGGAATTAGTAATGAACCTAGGCCTCTTTCTTAGCTTGACTGAAACAACCTTTTTCTCTTTTGATTTGCATCCTTCAGCTTAAAATTAAATTGAAGATACGGCAGTGAGCCATTCAAGGAAAAATATTTCCATATATTTCTAATTTTCTTAGTTCTATGAATTTTTCTTAGTTCTATTAGCGGACAATGTACAGATAAGCCTTACCTTGCTCTACTAGTTTCACAAGGCACCACTTTACTGTTTTACCTTTTCACCTGCAGTATGATGTATTTAACAATAGTTGTTTAGCTATACTTAAGTTAATGTGGCATGAATCAGAAACATGGTCTAAAATCAAAAAATAAGCCAAAAGTAGTAGAAGATAAAGACTATGACACGACCCTTTGAGTTTTATCATGAAAAAAATAACATTTTGTCAACAACTATATCCAAGATAAAATCCCCATTTTTTGTACACAACTATTTTACACCCATGGAAATGAACAAAATATTCAATAAGAGCTTGCATACAGCACACAGCCCAGCTATTGAGTACAACTTAGATGTTATATTTTTTCTGTAGTATAAGATGCCTTTGGTATTCCACAGATAAATCATGTAGGTGATAGACAAAATGAGGCTTTATTCAATAAAGACAAGCTCTAAATCAGGTGTGTCTTCCACAGAAGGATGCAGATTTATGTGGGTTTGGGTTTCAGAGATTTTACTGGAAAAAATAGAAAGCAGAGGTTTATGCACACATACACAGAAATGATTTATGTTTGTCTCACCACAGTTTATTGTACTAGAACTCTATATCTTTACATGTGCTGCATCAAATGTATCTGCAGGGGCATATGTTCTGCTGGAGAATTAACCAAAACACATTGAGAACAGCATTGGCATTGTTTACAAATCTGTGTAGGGATATCTGCAAGAGAAGGGTCAAGATCAATTCCATTAACCAGAAAGCATCACTGAAATAGATTTTAACCCCTTGGATGTAATTATCATAATTGCCATTAACACCACTCCATCCTTTTGATGGATTGAATGACATCAGATACTGAAGTTTTACTAAGATTGTAAAGTTATCCAGAGTACCTAAGGGTGGATAATTCATGTCAGATTCAACTGATACTCCACATTCAGCCAAAACCAGTCTTAAATGTTAAATTTGCTTTTAAAAAAGGGAAGGGGAGACATCTCCTTGCTTTATCATTTAGTCTCATTTTTATTTGCTGCTACTCATATAAAATGATAATGGAGACCAAGCCAATTCAATTCCCCTTTCCACCCTTTGCCCAGAATCATCTGGAGGAAGAAATGAAGGATGTTACAACCACCCTGGATTACAGAACATCACTGGGACTTTGATTATTTATATATGACCCACCTACTTTGAAAGGATGTGTTGCAGCTTTGTGTACTAACATCTGGACAAGCTACAGCTACCAATTCATCTCCACACAGTGACCTCTGGAAGGCAATTCCAAGACAATGAAACAACATAGATTAAACTAAAAAAAGACACTCATACATATAGTTCTGTGTTCTGCTTAGAAAATGCCTAATGAAATCACAACCTTCTAATTACTAAATTCCTCAATGATCTTAGGTTTTTCAGGTCTGATATATCCAGAGAAGTATTTTGAGTAGAAAGCTATACCAAATAAAAATCTTATTAAATTTTCACTGAATTCTGCCAGGATCAAAAAAATATGCAGTCAGCTGAGGATGTTGCTTGTAGGGCCTTTTAACCTCCCCTATAGAAATCACACCACTGAACAAAACTCAAGGTTTCTCCCCCATATCCACCTGCCTATGTAATACTTGAAGATTCATAACCTCTCGTCTCTCAGATTTTGTATTTACTATCTTCTGAACTGCTAGGCCAGGGCAACTTTTTTTGTGCAAATGAAAAAGTATAGACATTGGCTTTTAGAATATAAAAATGCAGTGTCTAACTGTGTGCAAAAGGAGGCATTTACAGATCAAAAAAATAAAAATTTATTTAAATATAAATGCTTTATTTAAGCATTTCTTAAGGATAGCTGAAGAACTTGAAATTTTTATGTATACAGACTCCTATAACCCCGCACTAAACAACTTTATACTAACCTGAGAATGTAAAGATTCTGTGACAAAGACAAGATATTAAAAATCAAGTTTTTAAAACTGAACATTGCTTCAGAGATCTCCCTTCATTTGTCACTTATTCATGGATGTGGTGTCGCTCTATTAGGAACGGCTGGGATTGAGCAACACAGACTCTCATGGAGTCAGTCAGGAGAATGCCTCGTAGTTTATTACTTCAGCTCTGTTTTATAGACAGATACTTGGAAAGTACAGAAAGGAAACTCTCATTGGTTAGTAAACTACTACATTACCATCATTGGTCAGTGGTGCACACTACCCCCTGACTTTCTCCAGCAAAGAAAACAAGAGACAGAAAACAACACCTGCAAGGCTGTTCCCTGTCTTTGAGGATTGTTTGGAATCCTCCCATGAATTTCTCAGGCTAGTTTCTCAGGCAGGACTGAGAGAGCTATGTGGCCTGTAATTTCTACAGGCTCTCTGTTTCAGAGTTAGACACAGAGTCCACAATGTGGAACACACAACCTGTCACACTGTAGTATCTGAGGGTACCAATGATGTCAAAAGCTCTAAAATTATTCAGTGAGGGTGTATTGATCTAATTGAGAAGCATAGCTAGATCTGTGCAAATCTGCAGCCTTTCTCCTTCAACAATGCTAGTCAGGCTGTTAGTAAAAGAGGGTGGGAGAAGGAATCAGGAGCAACTGTACACAGGAAAAGTTGATTATGAATGTAAATTATAGTGGAGAATATTTCTGGAGCTTCTGGACTGAGATCTTCATTCTCTTAATACTAAAAATCAAGAGTTATGAATTGTGGGTTAAATGTTATCTTCTATCCTGCTGTAAGACTTGTATCCTTCTATCCTGTATTGTTCTTCAATGGAATAGTATTATGTTACCAAGATCATTTTTTGTCCTTAAACAATCACAAAGTCATTTTATAAACTACTATATCAGTGTTTAATTACACAAGTGGAAGCAGCAAAATTTGCTTGGAAACTGTGGAAAATGTTATTGACCGTCTGTTTTTAATTACTGGAAAAATACCTAAAGCAATTTTGGTGGCCCATTAGTAGTAGCTGCTTTGCACAGCTGTGTAGAGGCTCCATTGAAATTCAGGTTACCTGTGTATTAGTCCTCATAAAATTATAACACATTAAGGGAATCTGTGCCACTTTTTCCAAGATGTCCAGAACATAATTCTGCTCTGGAAATTCTGAAGTGGCTTTCAAATACCCTTCAGTAAAATCACAGATTGACTGAAATTAACAGCATTACAGTTGTTCCATTTTCAAGAATGAATCCATAAAGGAATCGGTCACAAACTTGCTTTCTCTAAGATGCAAGGAAGCAAAATACATCAAATTTTAAACTTACAATACTATAAGATAAATTTCATATTTAGTCCTCATTAATTTACTAGACTTTTTGAAGTATGCACTTAATATTTCATATGAAGTATGCACTTAATATTTCATATGATGCTGTGAATAAGAGAAGAACTCTCTAAATAGGATGTTAGCTATTTGAAGAAAGGTTGTCTCCTTTGAATTTGGCAATTAGGAATTAAGTTTGCCATTTCTGAGGAACACAAGTAAAACTACCTAATGCAACTTAAATGTCAAAACCAGATATAACTTAAATATTTTGGTGCTGGATGTGTGTTAACCTAAGAAAGAGCCATCATTTTGTCAGTATGATTTACACTTATTCAATACATTTGAAAAGCAATTTAAATGTGATTGCACTCATAACACAGTTGTTGCTGGGAGGGAGCACCTTTAGTGGTCCAGATTTGAACTCCTCATAGTTCTCTACCTTTACTAGACTCTACTGGCAGTAGAGAATACCAAATGCATCCAGAATGATGATATGTTATTGTTTGTACCCTGATACAAGTCTTGCCTAGTGTTTTACTGCTATTTGCTGCATTCCTCCAGTGGTCATAATTTTTATCCATTTTCATGTGACTGCTCTGAAAGACAGGAGAGAGTTCAAGACTTGTCAAGGAAATTTCACAGCTAAGTAAAGCTGAAAAGAAATTTACATCTCAAAACAAGAGCTTTGGCTATATGGGAAAATCAGCAATCCAAAGCTAATGACAGGCCTTATTCAAATAAAGGGTGAAATGCCAAATTTGTTTAAATTTTAAAAGTTTGTGACAGTTGCTTTATAAAGTATATGAAATCTGAATCCATTCCTGAATTTATTTCTCAAATAGTAAAATGATAAAAATACAATATGTAATGTGTGCTGGGCTTCAGTTTTATTTTTTGTTGTTATTCATTTTTAATAACATTCATATTAAAGAAAAATAAATGTGGACAGCTGAAGTCCTGAAGTATGGGGATTTTTGTCTGAAAATTATGTTTGTAAAAAGTAATTCTGGATACATTGCTGAAAGAAACAAGCTCTTTCCAGTATTTTGGTAAATAAAAAAATATATATAAAAAAGCAAACAAAACTTCTGACACTGTTTGCCTTGCAATATCACATTCATAGCAACTAATTATGAGCAGTGAGTTTATCAAGCACAGTTTTCACACCCTATTTTATATTTGCTTCTCTTTTCTGGCATAGTTAAACCTAATATTTAGTAAGTTTTTCCCCTATGAGAAAGGACCTCTAGCAAATTTGAAGAAAAACACGGTAAAAAACAACAATTCTTCAAATGACATCTCTAACAGCATTTGGTTATGACACAAATATATAATAAAAAGTTTATTAATAACTAAGCATTTTGTTAGCTGTGTTGACTTTAAAATAACATTGGGAGAAAAGTACCAATAAAAAATTAAAAGAGAGGCACATATATAATGTAATACTTCTGAATTCCTCAATTTCAAAGACTGAATAATGCAGGAAGGTCAAAGATTTTTGTTTAATCAAAATAGAATTCTATTGTCAGGCACATTTTCTTCCTCATTTAATGACTATCAGAACAGAATTCATAGATCCTCTTTGATAATAAAAAACAAGGGTTTAGGATTTCACTTTCAGTGCTTTCCTGTACTCTGAACCTTCAGTTGTTTAATTTCATTTTGTAATGTTGATAACAAACCAGAAATTTTTTCCTCTGATTAGTAGCCACTGTAATTTGTTTGAATTCTAATGCTTTAGCTAGATGTACACAAACATAATAGACTACAATTTAGCCCATGGCATTTTAAGATTAAGAAGCTTGAAGTTATACCTAAGACACAGTGGTAGAGCGTCATTTCAGCTGTGCATGTACATTAGTCTCATTATCACTGATTTCAAATTGTCACACATCTAACATAAAAACCTACAGCCCAACAAGTGGCATATGACAGTCTTCTCCTGATGTCCTGCTCTTTTTTCCACATAGGTCTCTTTATTTCTTTATGTATTGAGACCTGAACTTTCCTTCACTATCTCTTCAATCTTTTCTCATAGAATTCTCTTTATATATTTTGGGTTGAGTTTTTTTTGGGGGGGTTCTCAATTTTTAATTTAATATTCTCCATATAATTTTATTTCCATTCTGTCATCAATAAGACATAATGTAAGAAAAAAAAAAAAAAAATTATGTCATATCCTGTAGGTTTTTTTCCTGAATTTTTTCTAGTCAGAAATCATGACTCAAATTGCTCTGCCTAATTATATCAGTCAAGTTAGGAAATTATTTATATTATATAGGTTACGGTACAAGAAAAAAAAAGGGAGGCCTTTATTTCATGGTATCTACACAATCAGTGCACTGGTTTCCAGTCATTAACTAATAGTGAATAAAGATTTAGATGGAGATACTTAACTGTTGCAGGGAAAGCAAGTTGCCTGTGTCTTAACCAATCCATAGATGGTATAATTTAAACTCAAATATAAGTAGCTCAGTAATCATCCTTTTTGATCAAACATAGTTCTTTTCCCGGGAACAAGCAAGTCTCTGAGGCTTGAAGCACCTCAGACCCGGCACCCTCCACAGCATACCACAAAGGGAAGTGAAACTGCAGACCAACTTACACACTAAAAGATGTACCTCAGGAGGGCAGCAGGGATGCAGAGAAACACTCTTTGAACTCAGCTGTTATAAAAGTGTCAAGAACTCAAAACTATATAAGGTGAAGCTATTGAAAAAGAAAGGGGTAAGTCTAATAAAAAGACTGACAGCTTATGAACAGATTATCAACTATGAAAAACGAAAGTTCCACCAAATATGCAACAATCCATGTGAATATACAAATATACACCAGAACAGAAGCCCATGCACTCCCATGTGGAGAACAGCCCATGCACTGGCTGGCTCAGTTCTCTGGACTGATCTTGAGACAGTTCCTTCTTTGATGATAAGCATAATGCTATGCTAATTGCCATCAACACATGCCTTTCTGTTTCTTCATCAGATTCTGTGCAATTTTGTGTAATAAACAGGGAGGAGACACGATTGCAAATGAAAAATCAGTATCAGAGTAAGTAAGCTACCCTCCTTCAAACTATATGCTGAAAAGGTTCATTGGGAGACTTTTTCTCTTGTTTTTACTTAGTTTAGAATCAGACTCTATTAATCAAGTGATTTGCACAATGTCCCTGAACAGTGCAGTCAGAACCATAAAAGGATCTCATCTTCCTTATTCCATCATGATTCCACAGCAATTACAACAATCCAAAAACTACAGTTCTACTAGGTAACATTCATGCTTGAATATCATTTAAGCAAAATTGATGAGGTTTGAATGTATTAAGAACAAACCTACTTATGTTAAAAGTCTATTCCAGAGGTCATCATAGGTTATTATCTAGTCATTAAAGAAAAATTCTTGATTTCAGAAATGAACTATTCTATTCTATTTGGAATCCCTCCCAAAAAACCTACCTTGTGCAAACTCAAAAAAGCAGGTTTTAGATGTCATTTCACCTTCATTACAAAGCACGGGGCTAAGTATTAGGTTTTCATCAAGTATAAGAGCTGAATTTTGATTAAATACACATATAAAACACTAAAAAATAAGATTATAATTTTTCTCTGTGATAAATTGCTTCTTTAAAAGCAGTTATTATGGTTTCAGTATTGAACAGGCAATGCATAAGCTCCTTTGAAAAGAATAAAATTTGCTGATGCAGGGAATTTTTGATTGCAATTTTGACTTGATTTTCTTAACTATCATAGTCACTATTTTGCTACGTTAGACATTGTGACAGCAAATATCTGAGTGGCAAAGCTAGAGAAGGTTGCTCTTGGATATAAAAGATGAGTAGAATTTTCACTCACTGAAAGCCTGCTGGGAATGGCATCTGTGCTACTGCATGAATCCTGTGCTCATGGTTGCCTTACATTCTTTTCTCAGTGTTGATTACCAAAGAAATTGCTTTAGGTCAGAGCAAAATAAATATAACTTGTCTACAGCAAGCAAGATGAGCAAAGTATAACAAATAAATAATCCTTTTTCATTTCATCATCATTTCTTTTTTCACATATACCCTTGGAGCACATCCAATGTGCTGGGCCTATTAGAAGACTGCCTCAGTCTCCTGTTAAGTCTTGGCTGCACAGGCAAAATTTTCATAGATGAGGCAAGTTATTAAACAATGTAAATTCAAATTTTAAATTGATCCTAGGATCAAATGATGATGTGGAGAATAGAATTTAATTCAGATGGTGGCCAGTCACGAGTGTTGTTCCCCAGGGCTCAGTACTGGAGACAGTCCTGTTTAACAACTCTGTCAATGATGGGGTTGAGAGGATTGAATGCACTCTCAGTCAGTTTGCAGGCAACATCAAGTTGGAAGCGTTGATCTCCTGGATGGTAGGAAGGCTTTACAGAGGCATCTGTACAGGCTGGATTGATGAACTGAGGCCAATTGCAAGAGGTTTGAAAGGTGAAATGGCAGGTTCTGTGCTTGAGTCACAACAATCCCATGCAGTGCAACAGGCTGGGGGAAGAGTAGAAAGCTTTCCAAACAGGATAAGGACCTGTGGTGCTGGTTGACAGCAGGTGAACATGAGCCAGCGTGTGCCCAGGTGGCCAAGAGGGCCAGAGACATCCTGGTATCAGCAAAAGTGTGGCCAGCAGGACCAGGGCAATGATTGTCCCCATTTGCTTGACACTGATGAGGTCACACCTCAAAATCAGTGCTCAGTTCTGGGCCTCTCACTACAAGAAAGACAGTGAGGGGTCCATGTGTGTCCAGAGAAGGGCAACAGAGCTAATGAAGGGTCTAGAGCATAAGTCTTGTGAGGAGCAGCTGAGAGAGCTGGGGTTACTTAGCCTGGAGAAAAGGAGGCTTGTGGAAGACTTTATCAGTCTCTCCAACTACCTAAAAGGAGGTTAGGGTGAGGTGAGTGTTGGTCACTTCTCCAAGTAACGAGCAATAAGACAAGAGCAAATGGACTCAAATTACACCAGGGAGGTTTAGGTACGATATTAAGAAAAAAATCTTCACTGAAAGTGTTAACCAAGCATTGAAACAGGCTGCCCAGGGAAGTGGTTGAGTCAGTATTCCTGTATGTGGAGATGTAGCACTTGGATACATGGCTTAATAGTGGGTTTGACAATTTGAGGACTGTGGTTGGACTCAATGATCCTAGAGGTTTTTCCCAACACAAATTGTTCTGTGCTTCTATAAATGTACAGGCAAGTTTCAATATTTGGTTCATTTTTTTCATCAAAATATGCAGAAATGAACAAGAGGAAAGACTACCCACAGTATTATCCAGATGAAAATATTTTCTATTTAAGAAAATAATCAAGAAGTTGGACACTATTATGTTAACATTTTTCAAATTAATCATTTCAACTTTGCATGGCTTTTCATAACATAAATGTGCTCCACTTTTGCTTTGTTGAAAACATTATGTTCACCAGTTGAAGTGAAATACTGCGCTTTGGGCTGCACTAAGGATAAATCAAGTCAACATAAACTTCACCTATTTTCTTAGAAAAAAGCCAAAACTGAGCGATTCTACGCAGTATGTGTAATTTTTTGTTTAATATCTTGGAACTGCAGCCGCTCATTTCAGACATTCATGTTTTTAAGCAAATTTGGGGTTTTTTTTATCTTTAATACTCAGGGTTCTGGCATATTTAGCTCACCAGTTCTCTTTTAACATTGTAGCTCTACAACAGCTTGCATAAATACTGCTTTGTCAGACTAACCATGGCTGTGTCTGTACTGCAAAATCTCTCATCTCCAGTGGGCTCTTCCAGTGCATCCTGGTATGCCTGAGCATGAAAGTTAATTAGCATTTAGTCCTTTAAATTATTCTGTGGAGGACTACTCCTGGCACTTTGGTCACTCTCTGCACTGGGAATAATTTATACCTTTCAAGGTAAACTTCACCAGACAGCCCAGTATGGCTACACACACCAGTACCACTATCCATATGCCTACTGCCAGAATATAACAAAATTAGTACAGCAACATTTTGCCTCTCACCTAAAAGCAGAAGATGACAGGGGTGGAGCCGTACACCTGCACTTACAGACTCACCAAGCTCTTCGAAGTCTGCAGACAAGATTCCCCTCTGCTTAGATCCCAAGTCCAGCTTTCTCAGCCACAAAATGAAATATTCCTCTGGAAATCAGCAACCTGGCCAGACTTTGGTGTGATGAGGTCCAGCCAACGTCACTTGCCAGAGCTATGCATATGTGCCTCCCCTCTGCAGCCATGTGTCTGTGGCTGCTCTTCTCCCTAGCCACATGTCTCTATATCTGAGATATCAGCCAGAAGACTGACCATGTTGGGTCCTTTGTGCTCCCACAGGACTGTGTAGCCCCAGCTGTGAGAATGTGGAAAAACACACAGAAAGTCATTTTGGATTGTCCCAGGACACTCTACCTGTGTCTTTGGGATGCATACAGCAGAAGCCTGTAGTCCTATGCCCATTACATCCCTTTGTATCATCCTCCACCTTCCAGCTTCACTTCTGTTTCTCAATCACCCTATGCAAAGCCCCTTGCAGGATGGGCTGGGCATTCAGTGTAAAATTGTCTTGCAGTGAAGGATTCCTTAGAGAGAGATGTGTGAGCTGCAGGTGTTCTGTGCACTCTCTCCCCAGAGGAGAGAACTGCCTTCCCCTGGGAAGCTTGGTTCAGCTATCCACCAATACCAAGCCGTGACTGCCACAGGCAGGCTCACAATACTTGACAGCACACCATTTTTCAAGACTTCCTTAGAGATGCACCCTGCAGCCTGGCAACCCTAAAATAGAATACCCCCCTGTCTTCCAGCTGTTATCCAGCTCCTCTACAGAGAGAGCTGCAAGAACTCATCTAACAGTTTATCAGCCTAAGCCTGTCATTTTGGAAAGAGCAGGGAGAAATCCTGAAACTTTATGTTACCAAAGATAAAAGCTTGCATTTGTTTAGGGGCCATAGGTAAACAAGATTTTAGAGAAGATTTGGTGAGCTATTTTTGTCTCAAAAAATCCACCTTCTTGATACTCTTCTAAGAGGATGGCCAAACCATCTTTCAAGGCTAGTAGCCATGAGGGTCATCCCAAAAGGCTCATGGGACACCAAAAATTCATCAGCAGTCAGGCTCCCATCTTATTTAGGAAAAGGAAAAGGCTCTCTGTTCCTGATTAATCTGGTTCTTCCATAGAAGTTCTGCTAGAAAACATGGAATTCAGTAGTGTACATGTATTCTGGATTGATAAGCTCTGTGACCATGAGAGGTTTTTTCAGCAGCCTCCATATCTCCATACCTGCTATAGCTGCACCTTTAACTGCAGATCCCTAAGTGCTCTGATATCACTTTTAACAAGGGAAGGTGTTCTACTTTGCAGTTTTATATTGGTAAAATTGCCAAAAGGTAACAACACAGAGCCCTTTTCTGTTGTTCTATAATTTCACAGTGCCAAGGAAAACAAGAGAAGGAGGAATTGAACACTTTTCTGAATAGGCCAGATAGAAAATGGCTCATCTCATATCTCCTAAACTCCATTATATAACATAGTTAATATCTGATGAAGATGCCTTTGATTTGCACAGCCCAGATTTATATAAGTACATATTTCTATCAGGGAAGAGAGAACAGCAGCCTAAAATAAATGCAAGGTGGAGAGGGATGTTTAATAATTTTTTCCTAAGTGCAAATGCCTCTGTGCATGCATTACTTCAGCAGCCACTTTCCTGAAGCTGTTTACAAGAACTGTTATTCTTAAAATACGTTATCAATCCCTTTTTCTTGATGCATGAAAAAAAACAAAACAACCCTTATGAATTCTTTTGTATCAGTCTTCTTGGTGTATAAAATAAATATTTTAGGATGATTTTCAACTCTCCATCTCCTTGTTTTTTACCTGCTACTATATTCTTCTGCAGCTCTTCAGGTATCTTTCAACAGAATGCTCTTCAGTAAAAAACTTGGTTGCCTCAGGATAACAGTCCTGTTTTACAAGACTATTATGTCTATAAGACATCATGGTATTAGAATGACCCCTCATTTTGCCTTCGTAGGGCAGGTCTGTTTGCCTACTTTGTATGAGATGGGCAGGTACAGAACCTAAATACCTCTGGAGTACTATCCACCTTTGTCAAGCCTGAGAATCTGTACCCCAAACTACAAAATTTTTTCCTCAAATCCTGTTTTCTGGAAAAGCATGCATTTGCTGCTGAAAATGGTGCTTCTCTTCACTAGGTTCTGTTTGCCAGGCACCTTTTGGCAATGCAGTAAGTGGCTTAGAGTCAGTTTCATTTAACAGTCTCCTGTAAATAAAAGAAATCAAATTATTTTTTGTTCTCAGAGACTTAGGCCAAAGACACTTTTCTGTTTGATTTTCCTTAGTGATGGTGATGCATAGGACACACATCTCCAGGGTTTTCTTATGATAAAAGGACTGTACCAACCAAGTTCCTTACAGACATCTGTAACTACAGAGGTGCTGGTCTGTTAAATATGGTCTGTTTGCTCACTTTTCTCTACAGGATTCTCCAAGTGTGTTATCTTCATTTCAACTTAATATTTTTCTTAGTATGCTTTAATTTATCAGGTCCACCTCTTCTGATGCTGCACTGAGTCTGGATTCATGCTTTTCTACCATTCTTTCATCATATTCAGACATCTGCACATTTTAGCATTTTCTTGGCTAAGCCTTAACATGACCAGTGGTAGCCTGAGAGACCAGTATCTCCTAAAATGTACCCTGAATGACTATATGGATGAGAGCATGTACAAAATATTTTATTCCTAAAGGAATTTTAGGAATATTTTATTTCTAAAAGAATCTGTGAACCTGAGGGTATCACAATAATAATAAAACAACCACAACAACACCACTAGAAAAAAACCAAACAAAACCAATCCCCCCTCCCCAAAAAATACCACCCCACACCAAAGCAAACAAACAAAACCTTTCTCATATCAATATCAGTCTTCTCTTGTTGGTACTTACCTAGTAAGTACATATATATTTTTTTTTTAAATCTGTTTTTTCTAGAGCCACAAAGAATGCATCTTGTCTGACAGTTCTGCTATTGATTATTTTAAAAGCTATCCATGTTTTGGGGTTAGGTTATTTTAGTTTGCTTGTGGTTTTTTTCATGTTGGTTTTTTTCAGGGAATTTTTTCTCTGCATAAAGATTAAAAGAACTGTTTTGGGGACATGAGTCATACCTCAACTTTACTTTTTACAGATTTTGTGCTACACACAATTTAGAAGTTCTTTGTCCACTGGGATATCCTCAAACAATTCCTCAACCATTTTGGTTTTCTTAATCTCCAGTGAGACCACTTATATTGATACATTCTTAAGGGTCTTATATTTTTTGCCCTGATACTATTACAAAACATAACACTTTGAAAAAACCTGTAGGACCTGCAAGTCCAAAGTTGTTCCTGGCTGACACAGGCTATTGGGTATCATTTTTTTGCTTTCACTGCAGACTTCCAAACAGGCTCGGGCAGTTAATGGGAAGATGTAGCCTTTTACCCTTCTGAAGAAACAAGTTAGTGTTTTGGGCTCTCTGTGAGTAGTACCCAATTTATAATGATTACACACCCCAGAGAATACAACCTATTGATGTTTGCTTCACTTAGCCTGTAACTCAAGTCAGATAAGTGTTTCTCTTTAAAATCTACACCAACAGATAGGGTTCATAGAGTTATGGGTTCTGAAACTACAAAAATTAATTAAATCCATGGTTAATTCACTTACAATGCAAACAAATCTCAAAATTCTTCCTTCCTTTCTCCAAATCCACATTCACGTCTCTAGACAGTTATTTAAATGTTACAGTCACATAAGGTTTGAAAGTGTAAACCACTACACAGCTGAACCAACCTTGTTAACCCAGTTACTGTCATCTAAACTACTGCTATCAACACTTTTCATCAGCTTGTTCTGCGTAAGATAAAATGAATAATTTATTGCCCTCCCTTAAAGAAACTATTACACCAGTTGGCCCCTCAGACTGTAGTACTGGTGTTTGGAGGCAGCTCTCACTGATAGCCCACGTTAGTGATGGGCTAAAACACCTGCTCAGCTCCCTCAGTGAAGACAAGCTGCATGCCATGCACATATTTTCATGTAATGTTACTCAAATGTCCATGCTAGACCTCTAGACACAGCATAAACTTGATGAGTAGGAGTAACAACCAACTTAATAATGTGAAATAATCTCCAAATGAATATTTGGGAGGTTACTCAATATACAGTGTTCATCTTACTCAAGAATTTCACATGACCTCAAAAAAAAATGCATAGAATCTCACGGAACCACAAGCTTGTATACACAAATGGAAACAGATAATGTTTCAGCTCTACCCATAAAAATATGTTGTTTCTAAGAAGCAGCAGTAATCATGTATTTTCTGAAAATCAATGTTTCTAATGCAAAAGCAGGTCTGTCTAAAGACAGAATTTTCTCTCTAGCAACAAGGCTAAATAAAACAGCCAGGCACCTGCAAACACAAACGATAAGGAGGAATAGGTCTCTCATTTCCAAATCAGCAGCAGTTCTTGCATTCTACTTTAGTTAAACAACAGGAGCAGCAGTCATAATCTCTCTCTGTGGAAGAAACTCTAAAACTCTAAGCTATTTTTTGAAAAAAAGAACTGCAAAAATTATCTAAAAAGAGTGTTTTAAGGTGGAGAAAAGGCTTGATTTTTTTTTTTTTTTTTTTCCCGCATACCTGCTTCATGAAGCTCAGAGAAAGACTGAAGAATATACTTGAAACTGGTCTGGCTTCCTGCATCTTAGGAGTTCAGGCAGTCCTGATCCTGTCCACGTTCAGATGTGAAACAATCTCACCCTGCAGTCATCCCTTTGCGCACACAAATGATCTTCCTCTCACTGTCAGTCAATGACAAGAAAATGGGAAACAGGTAAGCACATGTAGCAATTCCAAGCATCTCTGCTTAGGAAATTGCAGCTGTTGTTTATTCTTTCTTCTCTATGGTGCATACTAATCTGTGGGATATGGCTGGAAAGCAAGTCTTCAAAGCCATTTATGAAGCAGGATAAGCAGAGTTGACCAACAAAAGGATGCCACTGCTGGAAGAGTTCTGTCGGTTTTTCAAGGTACCTTTGATGCACCAGGAACTATTCTAAATACACTAAATACAGGAGAAATAACCTTCAATATACACCTATGAAAATGTGCACACAAACACACATATATTTATACACACACCTATGTGAATGTACCATCCATGCTCTTTCTACAATGCACACAGAACAGCCTGTATTTTTTCTCCATACAAACGACTCATGTTCTGCTGAGTCAGACATTCCTGTAGATCTTTGAAAATGCTGAAGAACCCTGCCAGTCAGATTTCCTCACCCACAATGAAACTAGAGAATCAGTCAAGGTTAAAAAAAGTTCATTTCAAATATAAATGCAAGCACACTAAATTTGTCATTAAATAAACAGAATGCATGTTTTTATCTAGGTATCTATGGCATACCAGCATGCACACACCATTTACACAGCAGTAAGAAATAGAAACCATATTAATTACATTGTCTTATTAATCATTATTGTCTTCCTGGAGATGGTAAAAGACAACCTGATCATTTTGCCTCCTCTGTTTCTGGCTCTCTGTGTCAATAACTATACGGCATTTCTGAGACATGTCTGGACCCTAGAGGGAGAGGACGTTTACTGGAACATGGGAATTCATCTTGTTGAGAGTATCTCAGAATCCATGGTGGGTTCATCTACCAAAATGTGATTTTCATGAGGAGCCACTGTTTTACAATGTATGTGTATGTCAGCTGGATGTTATTTCAGTATGTTAAGGGTATTGTCACTATTCTGTGCTGCCTAAGAAAAATGGAATGATACTATTTTTATCCTTTGGCTTGTTATTTCAAAGTGCAAATTCTCTGTGGGGAACAATAAACCAAAGATTAGATGGCTTTCAGTGCCTGAGCTTAAATGGTGAAAGACAAGTTAGATATGTATTGTGGATATATGAGTAAATTAGGTAGTATATGCCACAAAAAGGACTGGATGAGTAAAATTGTTAGAGTTAGCCCTAAAACTGTAAGTGTGCTCCAGATGCTCTTATCAAATATTCCAGACACAAAAACAAAAAATAAAGTTTCACTTTGTTTCCTTTATTTAGTTTTTTAAAAGACTGTCACAGAGTTTGAAAGTCATATTTCCAACAAGAAACAAGAATATATTCAGCAACAACCCCTATTACATGGTGAAGACCTTTCCTGAACATTTCAGATTAAAATAGCCTTGGGATTTAAGTGTATTATTATATGCTGATGAAAGTCAACCTCTTTAGAGATCAAATGGAAAGAACCATGGGACAATTACTATTCTAGGATGGACAACAAGCTAAACAAGGAGAAAAAAAAAAAAGAAAAGAAAAAAGCTCAAACCAACAAAAAATATTTTGAAAGGAAAAAGAAGCATTACAATCACAGCAGACAACCAAGATCAGTTTTCCATCTGCCATACATTGTTTCAAAATGAAATTAAACCTGCTGAGCTCATCAAAGTAGTAAGTGCTTTACTGTTACAGCCTCCAGATCACTGTGAATTTAATCACTGGGAAACAAAAGACAGATGTAATAAATTAGCTGGGAAAGGGATAACTAATTTTCATTTCTTTTACTCCTTACAGCACCCTAATCTGAATAAAGTTCCATAGAACACTGGCTGAGCCTAAGATCACAAAGAAATGTAAGACATAGTTTAGAGAGTGAGGCTCAGCTGTTAATAGCCAAGATAATTGCATACCAAGGAGAAAGAGGATGAAGATTAAAAATGTAATAGTGCAAAGTCAATATGATAAGATGATTTGTTGCAACTTTAAAACTAGTTTTTATGCATACTGGATTTTTCTAGATCTTTGGATGGACTATAATGTTTGTTAATTTTTTGTTCTCACTAGAATTACATAGATCCTTGTTTACAAGGGGTTTTGCTGATTTCATCCTTTTCAAAGGTTGGGCACATAGCCCTCTTTCAAGAGGGGAAAAAAGTATTAATAGCAAGCAAAAACCCTCTCAAATATTGTTGTTAATACAATTGCATGAGGTTGCACAGTCCCATCTAGTGGTCAAAAATTACTGCATAGAAGAAACAAACACAGCACCTAAACCATAGTTCTAACAGATCTGCAAATGTTATTATCTGTTTAAGCATTGTACCAATATTCTCATGCATTCCAGCCCAACTATATTTTATTGTATGATATCCTAAGGCAGAGCCATATACAGTGAATGCTCCCTGTCCACAGCTAATTCCAGTGAAAACAGATGCAATTGCATCTCAAAACTGGACTCACCTAAAGAAATTGAGCTATCATTGATTTTATTTTGCAGCTTACTCTGCTTCCTGAGAATATTTTCTTACAGTAAATATCACTCTCCAATGGTATTCTGCAAAGTGGCAGCTGATGGTAGCATAATAAGCACTTTACAGACACTGTGGATTATGTTACTATTGACAGAGTCTTAAACTGAAGCAGAATTCAATTTTTACTGCAATCACAACATCTCTCTCACTGTCTCCAAATCAGTATTTCAAGGAAGGCTGAGTCCTGCTGCTAGAGATGTGCAAGTTTTTATGACCACCATATGCCATAATTATGACTATTTAAAAATCTCTGGCATTTGTTGAAAATTGACTGAAAATTATTTCAATGAAGTTAAAAAAACACCCTTCTTATTAAGCTAGTAAGTAAAATAATCCCTAAGAGCATTCACATTTACAGTGTTAACAGGCTGCTGATTTGGAGACAAAATCCCTGATGGTTGTGATACAGGTGGATTTCAATCAAGGGTTAATGCATAAGTTCTACAGTTCAATAGAGAATGTGAGCAGACAAAAAATTATGAGGCAATGTTATTTCTGTCTTTAGGAAAAGTAGAGGAAAAAGCTTAGTAATTGTATAAGTGGTGAAACCCACAACATGGGTGGGATGAGATCTATGTCCTTTTCTTGGAGAGGTGACACTGCAATTGATGTCATCACTTCTGTTAAGAAGGACCACATGTCAGTCACAGAGGCAACAATGCCCAAGGAGGCAAGAAGGCCAAAGAACTAGAAGGTGCTCTTACACATGAGAGTGGACTACACACCAAAGCATCCTGCTATAAATTTGCAAATCAAAGATTACACTTACTTACCACTTGAGCGACCCTGCCCACTGCACAGGCAGCAGACCCTGCACTTTTTCTCAGCCTAAATCCCATTCATCCACTCTGGAAAATGACATCATATTTTGTTTTGTAGTTCTGAAAATCCATGTATTACCTGAAAAATATTCTTGTCATACATTCTGTGTTGTCTGCACACATTGTCCAAGTAAAAAATACTGCATTTTTTTAAAAGCTTATAAGAAATTTCATTGCAAGTACACCTGATTGCTTTACAATATTCCACACCTCTTCAACCCTAAATCACCATATTATTACATTGCCAGATGAGCCAATAAGCATGAGGTCAGTTCCCACACCTGAGCTGGGAAGCTACAATATATGGGAAGCACAAATGTCTTTCAAAGTTTCCCAATCTATCTAACTTTTCTCTGACATTTCAGGGCAAGCTTGACTGAAATTTTACTGGTTTATTCAAAATAAAAATGTAGGCAACCTACCTGGGGAAAAAAAAAATATATTCTGGTGCACCAAGAAATCCAGATATGTGTGAAAACTTACATATGTCAGTTGCAGACAAACAATTGGAGAAATGCATATTGCAGGATGATAAAGCTGCCACATGTGATAAAAAAAAGTCCTGACCTCCTCCTGTATAGTTCTGTACTGCACTAAGGTGTTCTCCCTATGTTTATGAGAACAGGGTTGATTGCAAGTAGGCCTTAAAGGTATAATTACATTCAAGTGCCAAGGAGGTCTCAAGATTAGAAAAGAACTTCCTTCAATGCAAGTTGAAGGTAGTAGGCAATAGCTCATGATGGGACATCTATCAGACTTAGAATATAGTCTGTCTTGTTCACTTTCACTGCTTGCATAGTTAAACCTTTTCTGGCAAATCTGCCTCAGAGAGTGAAACCCAATGCTGTATAAAATGTGTGGTAAAACAAAAAACTCTACAAGGCTTAGATCATACTTATATCTATTACAATTGAAACTTAATATAACTAAACAAGAATTACAATTAAAGGAATAAAATGCTACCTGCTTGTTGAAGTTGTTTTAAATTTTTCACAAATGAAGAAAATGGCAAATTCTCACAGCTGTCATATAATCAGCAGAAAATGTCTGCTCAAGCCATTAGAGTGAAAAATACAAAATTTAAAAATAGGCACAAACCCCCCCATATTATACACATTTCAGTGCTATTTGTAAGGGTAAGGATAAGTAAAAATGGAATAAGGATAAGTTTACAAGCCAGTCCTTCATATATCACAAACTACAAGATCTTACCAGCCAGTTTGCAGTCCTCATCTTGCCACAGGAAAAAAATAGAATGGCAAAGACAATTGGAAGTATCTCTGATTATGAAATACTGGATAAAGTGTTGAGAGGGAAGAATGCAGAGCGACTTAATATTTTAACATTTTCTTCGCTCTTCCTCCTGAGTATTTCCTGTGATAGCTATTTATACCTTGAATGGGGTTTTGAGAATAAAGGAAGGACTTCTTTGAGGAGCCAGGGGACGGGCAGTGCTGCATAAAGTGGACAGAAGGCAAAATAGCAGTTATTCTTCTTAGGTCACTAGCTTGGAGGCCACACAGGCTATCAAAGAGACTGACATCAGCAGCAGAGTTCTTTGGCATCAGGAACTCAAGGTTATCTTTATCTAATTGCTCCCTAAGCATCACCAGAAGCAAGATAGCTTTTCTTTACATCCACTGTAGTTCTGTGATAAAATTTGTCATTTTATTATTGCTTCCTCCAATCTGTCTTTAATATCCATCCTCTTCTTACCTGTTCTTTCTCTCACTTCGTTTTATATAACTACAAAAGATTTGGGCCAGGAGAGATTTCTGCAATCAATATGTATTTCAGAATATATTAAATGGGTGTGGGTCACCCTATAATTATTTGATCTTACATTATTTTGGTTTTCTTTTCTCCAGAACTCCTGTGAGACTTACCTGAAGGTTTCTGCTCTTTACACAGATATTTTATGCTATCCATTAATCATTTTGTTCATTTTACAAATAGAAAATACGAGCATTTCCTGACTACTACAAATACTCAAGTACCTCCAAAGAGCTCAGGTATTGAAAGGGAAACACAAATACTTGCATATCGTATTTTTTTTTTTAAATGAGAATTTGCGAGGCTTTATGTAATCTTTAGTGCCTCATTGGCACTGTAGTGTCTATTTTGAATTGTCTTGGATATAGTTTCCCAAAGCAGTAAAAAAAGAAATCTTAATAAATGTCTCTTTATGGGGGTATTTTCATTGTAGATAGTACTGCAGTTTACAAAGACTTGGATGTATAAATGAACTTAGGTGAATAGGTAGTCCTGCTGATCCTTAGAAAGTTTGGGTAAAATTTTAAGTAACAACTGGTTATAGTTAATTTCTATCACATTTACTTTTGACAGTCACGAGGACTATATGAATGATAACCCTCTGCTGAAGCTGCTGTTGCTTTATCTATTTTCATTCCATCTCATTTCTTTCCTTAAATACCATTTGCCTTTTTAATTCTTCCCACCTTTCTGTTTTTCAGTGATGACCTCAGTAAGTCTTTCGAAGCACAAACTTATTCCAGCTGCCCTTTAAAATCAGAAAGTATATTTCTGTCACACAAATAACATAATATGGTGGAATTTATTGCTGCAGACATCCTTGGCTTCCAGAGGGTCAGTAGCAATATTAATATTAATAATGAACCTTTTAGGAAAAAAATTATAAACCTTATTAAAAAAAAACATTTGGAAGGAATATTAAAACTCATGCCTAAAGGCATAAACAAACCTCCAGCTGATGGGTTAAAGAAAGAAACTTTTTCCTCAGGGCAGGTTTTATAATTGCTTAGCATATGTCTTCTTCCAGCTTTCTTTAAAACACATTATGCCACCGAGAGTCACTGCTTAAAACAGAATAGTAAAGTAGATGGAGGGCTGGATTGTTTTTGCAATGACATTTCTTGTAGCCCACATCACTTTAATGCTGTTTTCATTTACTTATTCGGTCCCAGAATTTGCTCAACAGATTCTAAAATGACCCTTTCCTCAGCTATATTTTTTTCCATTTTATATTTGCTGTATAGTTTATGCAAAGCTAACTTCAGCAGACCCTCTGCAGCACTTACAGCCTCAGCTACATCTTTCACCTCATAGCCTCATTCACACATTCTGTTCTCAGGCTACTAGAGTTCTGTTTTGTTTTTTCTGACAGTATTCTGTCCTTTCTGGCTTGGTTTCTGTATTTCTTGTGGCTTTTCAAGTCTTACTGAAGGCTTTTTTGCTTTCTGAACAAGAATAGTTGCCATACTATTCTGCTTTACTAAGAAAAAACAAAACACAAACAGAATAGAAATTACTAAAATTGGTACACAATCCTAGTTTTCCTTCTAGGATTTGATTTTCTTCGTAGCACTTTTTTTACAGTAAGAGACTCTTTTAATCCATACCAAATTGGTAAAAAATTAATTTTTAGCTGATACAGATTAAGTCCATTAACACTGTAGCCACCAGTTAAACTATAAGGAAACAGCTTCTGAAGAGTTCTATCCTAAGATCCATAGGGTGAAGAAATAGAGCAGTGTAGCTGAAGTAAATTAAATATACTTACAGACTGTACTCAATGGTCTGGTTCTGGTAAAAGAAAAGTCTTTTATTCTTACAAATTTAAGTTTTAGTATATAAAATTGAATTTGTCTCTAGAAAATACAGCAGTGACCAATGTAAATTGACCCACATAAGTAAATTAATTTTTTTCTTTATGGATATCAATTTTACATGCATTTTTTCATCCAGGTGTGAATCAACTATTTACTTTTTGTATCATAAATTATGCAGCTTAAATAAGTATGACTTATATAATACTGTTGCAAATAAACTGAAAGACTCTAAACCTTGTATGAATTCTAAAAATATGATTTACTGTATTTCATAATCAGTTACAGATTTTAGCTTTCATAAGTAAAAATTTGTTCCAGCATTTTCTGCAAGTTACCATTTATAAGACTTTCAGTACTTGTGTGATGATTCAGTTAGTGGGTGCCAAAACACAATGTGTTGTGATAAATATACTCCTTTTGTTTCCACTTCTGTTTAATCTGCCAGTGATTCTGCATATCTACCAGATCTTCACAGGCCTCTTAGTGTTTTATTTGATATTCTAAAGTGGACGTTGTTCTGCAAGTAATCTTGCTTACAAGGTCTCCTTTAAACATTACACAGAGTTTAGTACTGAAGTGTCCCCCCATATATTATTCTGTCTATGATTTGGGCCAACTAAGCGTGCACTGAACTAAACAACAGTGGTGATGTTGGCAGTCTTTCTGTGACTATATTTAGTTGAATGGGTGCTGTGAATATTAAACCCCACCCCATACCTACAAAAACAATTAGTATGAAGAAGCCAGCAGGAGGATACCTGTAAGAAAGTAGTTTACAGATAAATTGAGGACGTGGGACTTGCATTTTGAAATGAATTCTCTATTCATGTCTATCATTCACTGGTGTACTCCTTTTATTCAAAATAATAGGCAATTATTATTAAATCTTAAAGAACTCAGATCAAAGAGAAAAAGTGTTCCTCTAGGTCAGAATCTTAGCCAGATGTTCTTTGCATTAACTAAAATATGGTTGTATGAAAAATTGCTTTTTGGTGCAGTAGTTTAAAAAAAATCACCTCAGATCATATCAGGATTTATAATTTCTGAATCTTTCCCTGATTATTTTAGTTTCTAACTCACTTGTAGGCAAATCGATGGAATAGAGGCGTTGATTCACATTACTGAAGGAGAATGGCTGTCACAGGACCTCAAGAGTTAGTCCTTGCAGAGGGGAAGTATCTGAGTTCAGGTTTTCACAAAGGTAGGGTATCAGAGGAAAATTATCTCAGTTTATTTTTATGACAGTATATCAATAATTAAAATGGCCCTAGAATCCTCATCTCTTAATGAATGTCTCAATCATGAAATCAGACACAAGCCTCTCTCACGTTTCTGTCCTGTGCATTCTTTCACCTTTATCAAGCTCACTCAGTTTCTCCAGACAGAAACTCCACTGAATATTGTCAGCGTGGAGCTGGGACCCACCTGCCCAGCAGCGCTGAGCTCGTGCCCCTGGGAAGCAACTGCAGGGCAAGCCCAGCTCTGCACTGGCCTTGTTCATGGGCTGTTCATTGGCTCAGAGCAGAAGTCAAGCAGGAGACTGTGGATGTGACTTGTCTTGTTCCTGTTCTAGATGCAAGCCTTTATTGAAAATGGAACTGGATTGTGCTCAAAATCTGTTCCAAATATTGTTATTTGTTCTTCTCTATTCACAAACCCTTTATGAGTCAAGACCTTTGAATATTCATATGACAACTACTTGAAACCCTTCTCCTGTGTAGGCAATAGTGCTTGTCCCAGTCCTCTCAGATGCCTTCCATTTAAATTTTTCCACTCATGCAGTGGCAAAAAGTGATGTCTTTGTTCTGTCAAATTCTGATTCATCTTCGTCTCACCCCATCAACTGTACCGTGGAATTTGAGGATAAAATTCAAGTTTTTATAATAAAACCCCAAGAGGCTGAAGGAACTAAACATTCCCTAAAAATTTTTATTCTTTTACTTTGCTATATATAATGAAAATTTAATTGCTCCTCAAATTAAATGTATTTTTTCTAATGACTCCTTTAATTAATACATCAACATATCTGCTGTAACTCTGCTTTTTAAGTCAATAATCTCTATGCTTGAACAATTTACTATATGTTGCTTTCCTATAGCTCACAGCTAGGGAAATTAATTCTGTTCAGACTCAAAGTAAATGTTTGAGTAAATGGAATTAGTTTACTGATACATGAACAAATCTAGGATAGGATTTAATTACCTTTACAGAAATTTAATCTAATGAATCAGGTTGATTTTTTTCTAGTTTTTAATGGACCTTACCAGGATCAGTAAATCACCTAAAATAATAAAGCAATTTCTTCTACACTCCTCTTTGAACACGCAACCTGTAAAACTAATAAATAGCTATATACAGTTTGTACAATCATATGAAGGAAATATTGTTGCTTTTTTTCCCCCCTTCTTCTGTGTCCAAAATTATAATCAAGACTGCCTTCCTTCTGTGTAACAACATTAATGTGTTTGCAGAAAATAGCTGCATAATGGGTACATTAAGGGTAGATTAGCCACACTGACTTTCTAATTTGGTGTTCTGTCTTCAACAGTGGTCAGTACTGAGTGCAGCAAAGGAAGATTTATTAATACTGGATAAGCACATGATAACTTCCTAAAAGAATATTTCTATAAAAATATTTGCCTTACTGTCTTGAACCAGAAGGAATTATTTCTAGTCTACCCAGAAAGTATAACTGTGCTCTACTTTCCCACGCAAACATGTTTACCTCTTCTGCCACAGCAAGATTGTAGTTTTATTAATATCTCATGGCTATGAATGCATTTTTCTAATATTTTGGTGAGAAATCAGATTCTTTCTGGAGCTACACAAATATGGAGGGCTTCTTTTGTTCCTGTGCAACGGGAACAATATGTTGCCAAATTTGTATTGCCCACAGCATTCATTAATAATAAATCATGGCTGTCCTATTCTCTTTCACTGGTCCCATGTTAATGTTGGTTTTTTTGAGCCCTTTTGATGTTTCTAGTTCTTTTCCTTCTGCCTTGGATGTGTGACTCCGTATTAGTTTCTCAGACTATAGTCTTTCAACTATAGTCTTTTTACTCAAGCAACTTTATGAACTCCAATATTAAGTAGTTTATAATACTAAAAATTATTTTTACTCTGAATTGGTAACCTCATTTAAATGGGAAAATAGCCTTAGTCCTGTACAAATCCTCTCCAGACTTTTCCAAGTTTACATACAATATTTTCATAATAAACTCTCATTATGATAAATGAAAACTCAAGATTCACTTTTTGTTTCTTTAAGGAATTGCTATAACAATTACAAGCAGAAATATAATATTTTGAGGATTTAGAAAAATATTTTGTTTTTAAAAGATTTTTTAAATGCAAATGCATTACAAAAATATTCCTAACAGAGAGGTTTGGGTTTTTTTTTTTAAATTGGGTTTTAAATTATAGCCAGGAGGCTATATGTCTAGAAGGTAATTTCTTCAATTAGGATCCACGACAAGTCATTAATTTTTATAATACTAATTGGAAAATCATACATTGCTAAAGCAAACAAGCATTTCTAGACTTGAATCTTATTTACACAACATTAATGGAAAAATTACCAAGGCCGTATAAAACTTCAATTCTTCACTTTGAGGAGTAAGGTGAATGGTATATTTCCAGTACCCAGCAATTTGGCTTTCACTCAAATGCACATTGCCTATGATGTCCCATGAATAACATAATCTGCTTACCAAACTTGATCTTGTTAGTAATCTCTTGTATTTTTAGAAGTAAAATAAATTATAATGCCATTTCTGTTTCCTATATTATTTCATCTAGCAAAAAATGATTGACTATAAGAATAAATTATTCCCGGTGTAGTAAGCTAGTGCAAACCATTTATAATCAAATAATTGCTCAGAAGTTTTTACATTTTCTAGCTTTTTTTCTCCTGGATTGTCATTTGGATTAGGTGTCATTTTTCTCTCTGAGGCAAATTAAACTCAGAGTTCTGACTAAAGTAAACAGTGAATGTGGGTTTAGTTGATGTAGATCAAATTTATGCACAGAGACTACTAGAATTAACAACAGCAAAAGAATTGTTGCTTACCTGAGGAACATTTAGCAACCACTTCTACACATATGTAGAGCTATTCTAAAGTTATTCTGATTTCTTCTTCCTTTTGGATTATTTGAAGACACTTTTACATTCTCAGTGCAGCTTTGTTCTGTAAGCAGTTATTAAAAGAGCAAGAAGCAGATCTTTTGAAAGATTTGATAATCAAACAGGAAACGAAAGGAAATGGATAAAATAATCTGAAAGTGTCCTGGGTGAGTAAAAGGAAAAAAAGAAAAACAAATTGTAGGATATTTAGTATGCTTGCACACATACAAATACCCATACCATTATCTATGTATACACACAGTCACATGTATATTTAGAGTACAAAAATCTAAGAAATATTGGTACAAGAGCAGTGAAGTCCTTGAAGATCTGAGTATCTGCAAAAGACTACAAGAAAAGAAAAGAAAGGTCTATATAACAAACACCCTATTATGATTTATGTAAATTCTGATACCTGTCTGGCTAATAATTATCATACACCAATGAAGCAGCTTTGTAGAATACATTGAAAGCACAGGTTAATTGATTAAAAATAGCCTTAATCAGAAATATTCATCAATTGTGTCTATATGTGCAATTCTACACTGCTAACCACTAAGAATGGATTAACACCAATTCCAAAATTATGCGATATCCATGAAGCAGAACTAAGTATGAAAAACTGTGCTGATGAAATGGTGGGAGACGCAAAGGTTTGCAGAGAAGAGACAGGACGTGCCAAGGAGTCCACACTGGTCTGGCTAAGGAGCACAGAGGAAAGGGCAGCTGGAGCTGCCCTCTGTGAAACCAGCATGATCTATCCTACCACTGAGCACGTGTGGAGGAGGCAGAACATTCACCAAGCGAAAAAGCTGTAAAAAAACATCTTACATGTGGGCACAGAGAATGGTAAGTGGGAAAAAACATAATTTTCTTTAGGAAGCAGTGAGAGAAAAGTCATTCTTAGTCTCCACAGAAAGATCAATTAGAATTTCCTACAACTAGTTTCAGCCTAAATGCTGCACAGACAGAAATTCTTCAAGACAAATTAATTTACAAGAATAATAATTATGATGACCAGCATCTCTGCCCTTTTACTTTCTAAGTTCAGGGACTCATCCTGAATTATTCTGTACAAAAGTGTTCAAAAAACTATACAAAAGAGCAATTAACTTTAGTGAAATTACTGTTCATTAACCCCTTTTGACATTAGAAAATAAAGCACTTTAGAGGACTGATACTGAAATTAAAGTTAATTGAAACTAGAAGACATGTCTCCTTGAAAAAAATTTTCCCTCTTATGTGAGCAGACACCTCTTATTCTAGTTGTCAGATTCTTCTTTATCTTGCTTTTTCTCTGCATAAATATGAAAAGCAGTAAATATAAAACAAGGAGTTGTTAAACATTTTCTTTATATGACCACAGCAACCTTCCATGATAACAGTGTATTTCCCCAGAAAACAGAATTTAAGTGGTCCATGTTACTAACTATAAGTAGCAGTCATTCAGTTAAATAGTCTTATTCACGTCAAAGAGATTACTTTTGTAAGAACCTCATTCTGGTATATACACCTTTATGTTTTATATGCTTAATACCAGAAACACCATGTTAAATTCAGACCCTCTTAAATGAGACAAGATTTTGTGGTCATGAAACGGAAAAAAAAGCAGCATGAAAGGTAATGAAAATTAAAAAAGAGCTAATGCATTGAATCTTAACCATTTCCTGCTAATTAGCTGGAATAAATTTGGGGGGAAACTGGTTCACTCTTGCTGAAATGTGAAATTCATGGATGAACTCCTTAGTTTACAGGAAAAGCAGTAAGATCAGTGCAGTCATACATAATTCAATTAAATTAATTAATAGGCAATTTAATAAATATATAGAAATATAACTGAAATACAGAACTAAGATTGGAAAGACATTTTTCAAAATCCCAAACTGCACTGTTAAGTCACAAATCTATTCACAGCTAAGGAGTGCAGACTTCAGACCAATATATTTAACTCCTGATGATTATTTATGTCTGACATCAGTGTGATTTAAACACCCAAATCTGACAACCATTCTGAACATTCCAGCCTGAATTACAAGCTTTTTGAGCAAGATAAGCCCCGAAGCAATATAATGCAACCACACTGACAACATCTAGAATTTTTCTGTATATAAGGCATGCTATATATTTGGGCTGAAAGAGAATCAGAGCAGAATTACCTGTAAATAATACCCAGGCATGGGACAAGGTGCTTAAGATACTATTTTACAAATAAACCAATGAAAGCAACTTTCATTGTCATCATGTCTAATTCCTTGTTTTCTGAGGCAATTTGTATCATACAGCCCAGTCCCTTTCAGTGCTCTCTTACCAAGCTCATTAGAGGACATAGCCATAACAGACTTAAAAGAAAGCCTGTTTCCAAAATCTAATTCTTCTTATGGCTACCAGATCCCTACTCTTCTAATGTTTGCTGTATTTGTTTCCATTATCCTTGGTCTTTTGATTTGTGTGCATTTGCTCTTCGACTGGAATAATTTCTCTGTGGCATTTGGCTAGCATTGTTTTTTCTTTTGATAAATTTCTAGCAAGCAATTATATGATCTACGATCTAGATGGGAAAAGACAGAGCTTTTGAGCACTCTGATAAAATGAACTCCCTACTTTTCTGATTACTCCAGCAGCCACTGTCTGGGCTTCATCTAGATGACTAGAATTGAACAAAGAATTCAGATCAAGGGTATAACAGTGACATTTTTTGTATTTCAGTACTTGAGTGAAAACTTTCTACTTCCACAAATTCTTGAAATTTATTGGATTAAAAAACGCAAAGCTAAGCGTGGCAGCAGTATTTGTGATGGAAACATGGTCACAAAGCAGAAAAGAATTAAGATATGCGATTGGTAGTACACCTTTATCAAGATGACATTAATTTTTATTGGAGTCTCACAGATGAACAGTAACTCACAAGTCCCTGCAGTTCAGCCAGTGGTCTGGCAGCCTGCCCAAAGAGTTTCCCACCACCTTGTCTGTCGAGTTCTGTTGCTTGTGTAAATGTTCAGTGGTAACAGCCATAGAGCTGCTTTGGTGTCTCAATTTTTCACTAAAACAAAAAAAATAAACCAGATTTGAATCTCACCAGTCCAAAAGACTAGCATTCCAAAGTGGATCAAAGTTCAGAATATTTTATGTTCAGACACTGCAACACTTGTATGATGCCCAAACCGTGCCTCTCCCATAGTCATAAAAAACACCAGAATCTTTGCACATGATAAAGTCACAGACCTTAAACCTCCAGGCTGAAGCAAAGTTTATTACTATACTGTCTGACATTATAAATTAGAGTCAGAAAATAATTGTGCCATAATTTTTGCCAAAGTTCATGGCTCACAGGCACCTATGGAGTTTTACTATTTTCAGAGTAGAGGAGACTCCTGATACCATGGAAAAAGGAGAAATACTGAGATGCCAATTTTTTTTCCTATATCTACTGCATCCTTCATGATTGCGTTAATTAGTTCTCAATACTGAATTGGACAATTTCTACCTATACAGTTAATCAAATCAATACTGAATATTTGGAGCTGATAATCTCAGGTAGTTAAAAGTGACTTTATGCAACTGAATGCCCCAAGTAGCTATGAAAAAAAATCGTCATTCCCACTTATTTTTTTTTTGATGCACCAATTTTTGGTGCATCAAAATTATGAGAATAACTGATGTCTTATTGAAGCACTTTCTCTCAAACCACTGAAAAAAAAATAAAAGAAAGAAACTGAAATAAGCTATCAGTTCCTCTTCACATCCAGGACATATAACACAATAAGCAAATTGCTGCCTGACTCAGTCTCTATTACTTATTGGATCATACTCTCTTTCAAAATTAAATTGTTTTCTTCTTGGATGCTTTTTAACATAAGCTGAAGGATTGTTTTTACTATTCTCACCTTGAACATAAGATCTTTCCTTTAGCTATATTCTCAAGTGCTCATACATGTGCCCCCCTGTAAAACTCAAACACAGAATGGAAATGGATTTCCTCAGTACCATACAAAGCCCACCTAAGTACAGTACGTTTGAAATGTTTGCCTCTCAGGTTTGTCTCCAATAAACCAATGAAAAGAAAAAGAATCATTCTTTCTTTGTGGAATATCTTCACGTATTAAAGGCAGAATATTAATTATAAATATATATATAAATTATATATATATATATTAAATATAAATATTATAAATTATATAAAATTATCTATATATATATACACACTCCCAAAATTTGGAGTTCTGTCTCATTCAGAGATCTTATTTAAGGTAAAATAGGCATCTTTAACACTGTGGAATAACATAAGAAAAGTTTAATGCATAAAATAATAAAAATGCCTTATTTTTTCACTATTCAAGTATGTATTACCACTAGTTTCTTTAATATTATCTTTCTTTCCTCAAATAGGATTTTCAGTACGTTGAGATATCTGAAAAGGAAAGAACCTACTCTGGATCAAAATTCTTCGTACTAAAAACATTCTTATTGTTATTTAACATGGCAGAAAAACACATAAAAATACATCTCAGAAAAAGTATAAAGCATCATTGAAGAAGTTACCAAGCAACCACTCTTTAAAGCTAAGTAAAAATAATATTTTCTATCCATTTGGCGATCCTATATCAGAAAAAATATCTATGTTAAATTGTAAATACTGAAAAAATATGCCAATACAAAATGCAGTTTTAATTGTAACGATCAGCAGATGAAGATACAGAAATAACACCAAAAGCGTAGCATAATTACTGGAGTCACTGAAAACAGAGACAACTTTACTGCACCATCTTTTCCAGAGATGAGCCACAGCAATCAAGAAGAGATATTGCTGACCTTGCAGTGTGTTTAACATTCAATAAATATCATGAGCAATCTAATAGTATTTTATTAAAATGAATCTGTAACAACACTGTCTAGTAAAGTGACCACGTCTGATGTGGCCATCAATACTACTGTCCCCAAAGTTACAGAAAAAATCCTAAAATAACTAGTAGAACAATTTCATGCCTGTAGCGGTGGTATATTAGCATAGAAATTGGGCCAGTGTAATTAGATTGTTTAAGGCCCTTAAAAAAAGTAATAGCATTATCAGTATACTCACATTGCTACTGTAAAACCAATGTAAAAGTAGTTTACTGTTAATCGCTTCTGTAAACATATCAGGATGGAATACACACACACAGAGATGCAGGGGTTTTATATCTTTAACCACAGCAGATTTAAGCTAGTAGAATCAGTCAGCTTATAAACTATTTTTAGAACCCCTTTTTTTCTTTTCTTAAGTGAATACTTGCTTTCCAGAACATCCACTGAAATAAAATCTCACAGGAAAAAAAAAAAAAAAGGAAAAAAAAAAGAAAAGGAAAAAAAACCCAGACCAAAACACTGTCACACAAACCAACATACAAATGTGAGAGTTCTTCAACTATTATATTCAACTATTCAAAAATGAATATATATCCTGGCACTTGTGTGGTTAAATACGAATGTCTGAAACATGACGAGCAATATTTATGCTGTTATTTGCAGGATTCTGCATTCTAGATTTATGAAAACACATTCTGATAGGTTTATATAATGTACCTGACTTCAGATGAAAATTTTACAGTATTTCTTACAGTAGCAAGGAAATGTGTTAAGGAGAAGGAAAAGGTTGTTTATAGCAGAAACATGCTGACTGCAAAGCATATATTAGTAATAATCATAATAATAATAATAATAGGCAATAGATCTGCGTTCAGTGTAGTGAAAGTGAGATTTTTTTGTGCTTTACTGCCGTGCTTAAGATCAACTTTTTTCCTTTATGTTGCTACTTTTTAGTAATCCATAATTCTGAGAGCATTCCTTGCAAAGACAATAAGGACATAACTTAGCCATAACTCAACTAATTTTTGATCCTTCTACAGAGGTGATTTAATTCAATGTACAATTATTAACATTATATTACTAACAATAATATAATGTGTTTATTATCAAAATGTGATAATTTCAGTAAAATGCTAATGTTTGCAAATCTCTGAGAAGAAATACATCAGTTGTCTTATTGCCAAAACTATTCACTACAACAACATAAATCTCAATGTAACTTGAATTTCAGAAAAGGATTACAGAAGAATATCTAACTGGATTCTCACTTCCATTTTCATAACTTGGATTTAAAGATCAACAAATACACTACAAATACACTAGAGAAATATTCATGTTCTGTCATAGAACTGATAAAGCCCAAAATTTTTGGCAAAGCAGGGTCTGTTTTCTTGAGCTACAAACACATTTATGTTCTTTCAATTTATAATTAATATATAATATAATTATTAATATAATTAATCTAATATTATTTCTTGCTTGTACTTGCCTCACCTGCCTCATTATATATTATTCCTTGAATCTGTTACAAACATCACACACAGAGAAACACACAGAGAAAGCCAGAATACTTGAACAAATATGCTCTTAAAAACACCAATAATTCCTACCAGTATTCTGTTTATTCTTTACAGATTGTCACTAAAATTTAGCTTTTAAAATGTCATTATTCCCTTCATCATTCTCTTACAATCCATATTACATTTCCAGTCTATTGGTAAATCTCCATCACCCTTAACTTTCTCTCTGCCTTTTTGTGATATGTCATGAAAAATTCTTAAGATATATGCTTCTGTAATTATATTGTTCAATAAGACTAGGAGAGCCACTTTTTTTTAGGTTTTTTTGCTGTTCTTGTTTTGTTACTTTGGTTTGGGGTTTTTGTTCAGTGTGGAGATACCCAGGTTTTAGGAAGAGGGGTTGTTTCAGTTAGTTTTGAGAAGATTTTTACTTGGAGTTAACACCATTACTTAGTCAAGTAATATTTTTTTAATTATATTGAATTTTCCTCTGTTCTATAGCTATGTGTGGAAGTGTCATCCTTCTAACATAAATTTAAGAATTCTTCATTGCAATTTCACTGCCTTCAGTAAGCTATTCCCATTCACAAAATCAAGACAGATGCTTTTCTAGTCACTAGATTTTTTAATTATACAGTTGGGCTGAGATCCATGACTTGGCATTGTTCACTGCTTCTATAGGGTCTGGCTCACTGAATAAAATATAAAGCAGATAACAACAATCTAGATTACTTACTATCATCATGTTAAATAAGCCTTTCAGAAATTTCTCTGTGGTAAATACAATGTTCAAGTGATGCCAGAAAGCCTTTTATAGTTTGAGTCCTTTTTACTTTTATTGGCCTTTTCTTTATGAGTGAAGCAAAACATTAATAATGATTTCTCAGAACAAGATTTCCCATCAGTGGCATAAAGATTTACACCTCAAGGGCTTAGGTATAATTGTTCATGATTGCCCAAGGTAACTGGATAGACTGTGTTTGACAGCAATATGCTTAAAAAGTAGTTTATTTAGTAATAAAAATGCAATAGAATGGTTGAAGTCGCTCAGAAGCCTGAAATTAATCAACTGCCTTTCCAGAGTTGCACTTTCTCTTCTAGAGACTGCTAGACTTCTCTGCTATTTGCCCCCAAATGGTAAATTGCACTGTTTCCAGAAAGGCAATATTTTCTAACTTTTTTTTTTATAAAATAATTATTTTCTGAAGTCCAAAAGCCTAATTTAATCTCCTTACCTTCCACAGTTCATAATATTTCTTCACTCAAAAATTTCAGACTTCTCATTCAATTAGGGGAAAAAAGCAAAATGTCAAACCTTCTTGGGAGGAGGGAAACATTTTACAGGTAACTGAATAACCTTTTTATTTGCTCTCCCATTAGAAAAATCAATCCACATATGCATTTATTTGTCTGTTGCTCTGACATATCATTTTGGTTGCAAAAGAACCTAATTGGAACATAAGTCTTGCTCTAAAGACCAGCAAAGGACTTAGAGACACACCTTCAGCTAAACATTCAGACCTGGGTATCACCACAAACATTGGAAAAGAAGGGGAAAAAGGGGTCTCCAGATTGATAGCTAAGTGTGGGAAATTGCCCTCATCAAACACCATACTCAAAATTGCTGCTCACACACTCTGAGTAAAATACTGGAGCGTATGGAGGTGATGAACTTGGATGCCACCAGTTCCCCTTGGTGAAGCAGAAGAACTTTGGTAGAAACCCTTTTTGTTTAGTCAGCTTTAGTTGATGTGCAAGGCTGACACCACTCAGCAACAATCTCAGCAGCTGAGATTGTTCAAGTTCCCTTTCATCCAGGAGCTGGGATGGCAATGGGCAATGAGGAAGGACAGGCCTTTTGGCATCCCAGATCCTGAGTAACAGGTAACAAGTCCACCTGTTTCTGCTGCCAGCTCACCACATTTACAGGACACAACATCTACCTCTGCTGCAGGGAAATTAAAGCTCAAGTGGAACCTCAGTTTGGTAACAGCCTTAGGCCCAAATTTGCACAACATATAGAAATAAAGCAGCTGCTGCTTTAACTACCAAAACTGACCGGGTCCATTGGGATCATCAGGTTATATTCACAATGAAAAGGGTGTTTTTGTCCCAGTAAAAATACTGGAATGTGTAACAAAAAAAAAAAAAAAATGAAGGGAAATTCCACCAATCCTCTCATCAATCTTAAAGTCATATCCTATGTGTGATGTTGGCAGGACAACTGCACTGGACTTGCTCATTTGCCAGACCAGGAAAAAGGTGAGTGTGAGCATTGAAACCAACACATCAGCTGAGCTAAGGCTGCTTCTGAACACTGCAGCAGGGCCATGGTGCACCACACAGCACAGCAACTGCCCAGCCAGAGGACAAGTGGGTACAAAGAGGCTGACACAAATACAAGAGACTGCAAACAGATTACTTGTCCCAGCAGGCAGGGTCACCTGCACATGACTCTTTTTTTCCTACAACAGTGGGATCTCTTTCTCAGAGAAAAGTAAGCGTAAAAGTCTGCTTTTGTTGATACAATGGACATTAAAATTCAGTCCATTTTTTTGATGGAGCATTTTTTTTAAAATCACTTTAGTACCTGAGTTGCTATTGTTCCTCATGGAATAATATACTGCTGTTTGTTGAGAGCTGAACGACAGTCATTCACAATATTTCTATAAATGTAATTCATTTCTCCCATGATAGCCTGTGGAAGAAAGGCTTGTGCAGCCCACAGACTCCACAGGCACATCTTTCTCTTACACCTGCTTGAATGTCTGTCACTCAGCTCACCTCAGAACAGTGATTTAACCTATTGACTCATTTTAAAAAAAATTGAAATAGATGTGTGTTCCCAGATTCAGCATCCAAAGGTATTCTTCATCAGCTTCATTTGCACTGAAAGGATGTTGTGATCTGTCACATATAATTAGAAATAGCAGGAAATGACAACATGTACTCACATTAATGAGGCACAAAATACACCTGCTAAGGAATCAATAAGAGTGTACAGCACGACCTACTTTCTTCTTCACTGTTATTCAGGTTACAGATTTTGGGGTAAATAAAAGCATTGCTTGAGTTTCAAAGGTACTTAATATGAGAAAGCATTTTGATTAACAATATTTTTTCTTGCACTTTAATACAAAGAGTTTTAAAGCCACTAACTAGAAAAAAAACCCCTGATGACAAAAGAAAAATATCTAACCTTAGTGACATTAAAACAATATGAGAGTACTGGGCTCTAGGATACAGAACTGCTGCTCATACCACCATCACCAAAATTTCACTATGTATTTTTACATAGGTAAAAGGTAGAAGGACAAAAAACACTGTTTTGACAAAACATATAAGTTCATATGACCTAGCAAAATTCTCTCTTCTCATCTACACTGAGGTATAAAGTATGGTCAAAAATTTAAGCAAGAAACATTGCCATCCAGTGATGAAGGAAGAAGAGAGAAACTGAGATAAAAATGGTGGTGGGTGCTGTCACTGATATATCCATAATCTTTGATATCCATACTCTCAGCTGGGAGAATGTTATTCAGAGGTAGTCAGAGTAACATGCATTTAAGAATTGGAAAAATCAATGGGGTAAGTAAAGAACAGGTGTGATTCTACAAGCTTTAAATGTTCTTACTAATGGATCATATGTTACTTACTTTCCTTCATCAATGATGAGCCAATTTAACTCACAAAGGTTAACAACAAAAATATTGATTTCCCTGAATATTTTCATATATCCTTTTGGAAATCTTTGTTTCCAGGTGAATTTTTATTTTTTTTTAAAAAAAAAAAAACTTCCAGGAAGTTGCGTTCCTAAAATAAAGTATGTAAATTCAATGTAGAAACAAGTCATGAGTTTTTGTACATCCCAGAACACAGATCCAATACTAGTGTGGGTAGAGCAGGAAAATACAAAGTAGACATTCCATGAAGCTCTGGAGCTTAGAAATTCTGCATCTTCCATATAATTCAAGAGCTGCCCCAGGGAAGATGCAATTAAGAAATAGATGTGTATTTACTGTAGAGCCTGAAAGAAGGAAGGAGCAAACTCGCAGCTGCCCACAGGCTGAAGAAAAAACTGACTATGTACCACCTATCAATGTCATTTTGACAAAATCAAAAACAAAAGCTCAAAAGAAATACATTGATTTTGAGCCAGAAAGACTATGATCCTTCAGTCTTTATCTTTTTCTTAGAGCTTTTAAAACTGGTATCAATTATTTTGAGGCAAATTTCTACATATAATACCTCAAAATAATTTCATTTACTTTTTACTTATTTTTTTGTATGAAATCACTCTTTCAGTCCTCAGGTTATGAACTAAAAAAATCATAAATTGTGTTCATCCTTCTTTCATCAGCTTTTACAGCAAATAGCATCAATTCAATTTTATTGAAACCTGTCCCAAAAGGTACCTTCACGTATGCTTCATTCTCCTCTTGCTTCTAATCTCAGACCACAGAAGGAGGCAGAGGTAAAAGTCTTCATGTATCACTATACCAAGAACTATAAAGCCAATATATTGTCACATAAATAATCACGTAACAATAAAGTAATACATATGTTTTTTAAAGGAACTTATTAAGCAAATTCCATTGTCTTCTAATTAATTCAGGTAAATAAAATAACATTTGTCCTTTGAATATTATACATACAGATCTCTGATAGTTTTAATACATATCCTATGCAAAGAAATATTTTAATCAAGAGCTATTTGGATTTATATTTAAATTGATATTTATTAAATATATATTCTTAACTATATCTATGTTGGGTATTGACATCTGCTAGGAGGCTAGATTTTTAGGAGAAGGAAAATAACAAATCTTGTACAAGCAAGTGATAGAAGAACACAGACATCCCTATTTCTGGCTGACCTTTAGATCAATTACCCCCTTCTTCTGCCCTAAAGCATCTGTCAACAGACAGTGCCACAAAACACCATTGCTAACCTTCAGTTTCAATTCTCCTCTCTTACAATGTCCTACAATTCAGGTTACACCTACTATCCCCTGAGCCATTAAAAAACTCCTGGATTTTGCTTGTAGCTCTTATTTTCCAGGATTTAAAAAGTCAGATGGCAAGGGCAACACTCATTTTCTCTGATGCAGTTTTCTTGGATAAAAATAACTGTCAGTCTACATGGTTTTTAACAGCAAATAATGAATTTACTCAGTGCTACAAACAAACCAGACTGAGTTTTAGACAGAAGCAACATTATCAAAACATGCCTATTTTTAAAACACTAGCAAATCTGCATGTCAGCAATGAACTACAGACTGCCAACCTGACATTTCAAATTAAAACACCTCTTGAATAGTGTTAATGAAAGTTGGGAGTTTGCCTTCTTCTCCACTTTGTTGTCCTTCCTCACTTATTTTTGGCTACTACTTTATTAGAACTTGAATTTAAAGTTCATCATGGTATTCATAAAGGATAAGTAGATATACACAGTGACAACCTCAAGTACATTGTCATCACTCAGTATGATAGGACCTTTGCCCAGCAATTTTATCTTGTTCTGACTAGCCACAAGGCAGCTACATGTAATTAGTGAATAGAAAAAATTTAGTTTAGTTTTATATTAAATTGCTTTTTAAGCTAAGGCATCATTTCCTGAGGAGTCTGCTTTGAGTTTTGTTCACATAGGAACATCAAAGCCCAAATAACAAAATAAAGATGTAGAGTCAGAGAAAGACTCATCATAAAAAATATACAATTTTTTTTATCATGTGTAGAATGAGACTGCAGACAGATATGATACAGGATTTCATATGAAAAAATTAAAGCAGCTTGGACTTAGAGAGGACAAGGGATGTTATAACAGCCCTATTCCATAAGCAGAGCAGTATTCTGAGATTTCAGGACAATAATTACTTTTAACAACTGAATGCTTTAACTTTGTTGTTTTGCTTTTATCCAGTGGTTTATGTTGTCCTTACCACTAGGCAACTTTCTGTCAAATCACTTACCCACTATATAAATTAATTGCTCTACCATTCTGAGGTATATTTATATACATAAAGAAAACTGTTCTCCTTACCATTAGGCAACTTTCTGTCAAATCACTTACCCACCATATAAATTAATTGCTCTGCCATTCTGAGATATATTTATATACGTAAAGAAAACTGTTGAATTTATTGGAAGTCTGAAAGCACAGGCACTTAAAGTGAAATAGATGTGCAGCTGGGAAACAAAAATATTAAAAAAAACCCAAAAAAACCAAAAAACATAAATTAATCACATAAATTTTTCACACAACTGCCTGCACATTCCCCTGTATATCTCCCTAATATTACTTAACTAATAAAAAAAATAAGAATTAAAAAAAAAAAAAAACAGAAAGATAAGGATCTAGAAGGTTACTTGTCCTTATTTTGTTCTAATTTCAACAAACTAGACAGTTGGGATGCAGAGAAATGAAGAAAACTTGCAAAACTGTACAATCTATGGTAAGATTTGCAGGCTGGTCAACTAGGTAGGCATTACCTTTTCATTGTGGCAACCTGAATTTCATACTAAGACAAAAATGCAGCCACATTTTGTGGTGGTGGTATAGGCTATGTGTGACAAGCTCATTTACTTCTGCTAGTGTGTTATGGCGTGCTAACACCCTAGCAGGGCTGTACTGTCATGTACTAAATCTAAGTGCTTAGAAAAGGCAATTTTAAGATGTGATTGGGAGCCAGTAACTCAAACTGGAGCCTGCTAACCCTCCATCTGAGCTGATGCAGCTGTTGAAAGCCCTGGGTATACATCTTCCCTTTGCAACCCTCATTACATGTGTCTTTGCTGGATATCTCTGGCTGCTGAAGGGGATGGTTAACCCACAGTCTTTAGGACCAAAAGTTAATCACAATAGTTCCTAGGGTCTACAGGTTCAGTTATGGTAGATAAAGACTGCAGGGCAACCACTGACAAAAGGGGCAATGATGACTAAGCTTATCCTCTTGTGCTCTGATTGCTTCTCGCTATCTGCTTAGAGCTCAAAGGTGGATTTTTAGCAGAGCTGTTTCTGCCTACACTATTTATTAGGAGAGATACTCTGAATGTTGTTATTGAAATAGTTCACTGATAAGGCTAATACAGACATAAGACTTCAGGGCTTTCAAAAAAGATTTTTAAGGTCTAGCCCACAGGAGCATAAAAGCACAGCTTCAGTACAGAGAACATCAGAATAACAGGTTGGGAGAGAATTTTTCAGCCACTGCATGAGGACTGTTTCCCTCTTGACCTCTGAAATTAACTTGATTTCAAATATGGAATAGTTATTACAAATTCCTCCTAAATGAAGGCTTAAGGCAAAAAATAAGTGACCTTAGAGGGGAGGGACTCCCCCCCGCTTTCAGGGAAATTGAAAGCAAATATATTTAACAATGTCCTGGATTTGGCTTGGCTTCCATCTTGGTGTTTGTCTTGTTTTTAAAGCAGAAAAGAGCTGAGGAAACATAACCTTGTGGAAAACAACTAAAGATATAAATAATAGTACTAGGGTTAGTTTTAAGTAGAGTTCATTCTCCTGTTATCATTTGTTCTAAACCTTTCAAGGTAGTTTATTCTGCACATGTCACTTTCAGATGGTGTCGTGGCTTAACCCCAGCTGGCAACCAGTCATTGCTCTCTCTCCACTGGTGGGATAGGGGACAGAACTGGAAGAGTCAAAGTGAGAAATCTCATGGGTTGAGATAAAGACAATTTAATAGGTAAATCAGCAGCCATGCACGGAAGCCAATCAAAACACGGATTTTTTTCACCATTTCCCATCCGCAGTTAAATTGTTATTTAGAACAAATAAATTGTTATCTATTAAACAACCTAGATTTAAATCTTAAGAAATCTAGACTGACATTAAAAATGCATTTATAGCTGTGTTTGTCCTCTGTGTTGTGAATATGGTTTTGTAGGCACAGCTACGCTTTAAACAAAGTTATAAGAAAGTTCAGAAAAATCTTACTCTGCTGTTGGGTTTCAAGCAAGAAAAGCACCCCGATCAGCTCCAGCACGGCAGTCACTCTCGTCCGCTCGGTCCATATCTCACAGCATCAATGTGATGGATGATGAATATGGTGATTTATTGCAGGGAAACTTAACATTTTATAGCCTGGGTTCACTGTGTTACTCCCATCTACATACGTCACACCTAGGTGCTATTGGCTAATTGCAAAAGGACTTACTATCCTAACAGAGAGGGGTTTTTGCTAACTTTCCATTACATCCCGAAATCTTCCGCATCACCAGGCCTTAAACTACAACACTCTGCTTTCTTTTAGACAGAGGTTAGAACTCCTATCCCAGCCATTTCCAGAATTTCCATTTTAGAGCAAGATAAATGACTTCCTGTTTTGATGATTTTTTAATATTATAAACAGTCTTAGTCACAACACTTAAAATTACTTCTGAAATATCTTATAGAATCTCAATTATGAAGTTTTACACTCAGGAAGAATTTTTCATTTCATAGAATCTATATAGAAAAGCAAATGCTTCAATGGAGCATCCCTGTACCTTGCCACACGACAGTGAAACGGATAGTTTTGGTCTTGCATCACACTCCAAAAAAGAGAAAAATATCAATAATGATTGCAGCCACATAAGCAGATTGATATCTTTTTAAACAAGTCAGTATAATTCATAAATTTGTATCATTACACAAAGACAATAGCTTCAAAAAATGCCTACACAGAAAAATAACAGGTTTTTTTTTCAAGCAGCAGTATGTTTTATAGTTTTAGAGCACAGTTTATAGGAATGAAAAATGCAACTAAGCCTCACACGTAAAATACATTTTAAAGCAAACCATGTGGAACACCCTCTTAAACTTCACCTAGAGAAAAACAAACCAGGACAGCATTTAAATACTACTTGTGTCAAAATGTTAGGTCTTTGATAATGGGTATATGTGGGAAGGTTAGCCACATCTATTTTAATCTCTTTGAAAAACATTTCTAGCCTGCTGAATGAGCATCTTCCTCTCTTTCTCATTGTCAGGAGAGAGAGAGAGAGAGGTTATGAGCTGTTCAAGAGTCCCATCAGAGGTTGCCCTTTCTATAATTGGTGCAAAAATCTATTTTAAAAAATGATGTATCTTAGCTGATTATCTTACCTCAGCGGATGTAGCTTTTTCTTTAGATAGCTTCATGCTGCTGGTAGCCAATTTCCTCTGGAATATCAATTTCTGCAAGCAGGAATGAAACATACATCGAAGTAAATAAAAAGGATGAAACTTTTAGAACCAATTAACCATTATATACTGATAACAACTTTGAATCTTTAGTCCCGATATTACTGCCAAGTTCATTTTTTTTACAATTACAACAGTATGCAACAAACTTTTTTTGGTTTTCAGTCAAAGAATTTTTAATACTTTCTAAATGATGCAAGATTAGGCCTGATCAGGAAATTTTCCAAGCAAATGACAATTTTAAAAATAGAAGCTCTTCAGAAGAAAAGATAGCAAAATCTTGTGCCAGAAATAAACACCCCATGACTCCAAGATATTCTTGACCACACCAGGATGAGACACTATAATGTGCTACTGATGCTCAGTGTACTTTCAGACCATAAAACTCAAACTCTTGGTCTAAATGAGAGACAAGAACTATAGACTCCTATGAAACATGTCTGGATCAATAACCCCCGTCAAAGGGTTTACTTTTTGCATAGAAAAATGACAGGCTAATTCAGTCAGACAGGGGAATTAGACTAGTCCTCTCTTTCATGCACACAGACTGAGAGAAACTGGGGCTTCTCCAAGAATTCTTATATAGTGTGCACTAGAAAAAAATCAAAATTACATAAATCTTGCTATGACCTACAGAAAACCAGGTCTTTCACCATTTCTGCATAAGGGATGTAACTAGACAGCATTAACATCAGGTTCCTTCACTTTTACTGGAGATAACTGTTAAATGTTGTAAACACTTCACCAAATTGCTTGTAATCTGGAACACTGTTTTGGAAAATGTATTCAAAAGAGTATTTGAAAAATTTGTAAACATAAAACCTTCAAAATAAAAGTGGCTGTAAAAGATAACTAACAAAAAATAAAACAAAAGACTATATTTCTACTCAAGTTCTCAGGTAAGCAGAGCATAAAGTTTTAAAAACATGGCAGCAAAAACATGCACATTTAGATGATGTATATTTGCATGTGAATTGTCTGATAAGCTCAAATATACTACTAAAAAGTCTGTTTTATGTAAAATGGAAAATTTTGAAATATTTTGCTGAAATATTTCCCAGTTCCAGATACCAAACAGAAAAAAGGGGAAAGTAGCACCAGAAAATTAGCTGTCAATTGCAATAATGGAATTAATATTGCAAACAATTTAACAGGATCATTCCCATTATCTCATGTTTTCTGTCTCTGTTTTCTTCAACAGCAGAAAAGTTCAGCATTTCTGCTTCTCTCTTCATTTTATACTAGGCAAATGTAATACAGCCTGATTGTTTTCTAAGTTCAGTAGTTCATATTTCAAATAAGGTTTACACTGTAGGTAGACAAAGAAAGGGTGTAGCAGAAACAGAAACCTCACTGACCAGTAAAGAGTGGTTTGAACTAGTTTTGTAGATGAAATTCACAGAGAATGAAAAACCTCTCTGGAATGATAATACTGGGGATAGGTGGACAAAAGACTGTAGGAAGAGACAAGATTCAAGAGTTCTAGGCTAAGAATCGGAAGGCGTTTATTGAAATCTATGACTAGAACATGTATCCCTATGTAATTGTGACACTTCGTGCAAAACCACCAGACGGAGGACACAATTCCCAAATGTATGGATTAGGAGCAATGGTCAGAGATGCTACATTATTTTCCCCCTAGAAGGATGAAAACTTTGCATGACACTAAGAGTAAAGAACCATAAAGCATTCAGAGAGAGACATAAAGCAGCCAGAAGTCTTAAGTGGATAACTTCCAGAAGTGGGATACACAGCACTGCCTCTCTACAAACATGTAGGTGCAAAATGTACTTGGACAGCTCAGCTATCAATATGAGCATGTTTTCTCCCTGAACTCCAGCTATAGTAACTGATTTCCAGACAAGATGAATGTTATATTAATCCAGACCTCATTATTTGTGTATAAACATGAATTTCACAATCCATGTGCCTGCCCAGAGTTCAAAGAAATGCTCAGACACACACAGGAAGTGGATATAACTTCCAAGAATGGCCCCTGGCTTTTCTTACAAATCATTCTTCTCTCATCATTTTAAGTTTTGAACAAATTAATAATTGGGGGGAGGGGGAAAAAAAAAGGGGGAGGGAAAAAAAAAAAGGGGGAAAACTACCCAAACAATACCTTTAACTAAAAAAATCATAAAAGGAAACAAAAATTTGACTTTATATCTTTAAATTCAACAAAGGCTGAGAAAAATCATTACTTCAAGTATACCTTAAGTACATTTATGCATGCACTGTTTCTTTTTTGAAAGGTCAGTTAAATGCCAAAAGTGTAACTAAAAATGAGAAATTATTTACCATTCAGCAGTTACAGCTTGCCTGTTGGTATACATTACACCTAATTAAGTACTTCACAATCATCAGAAAAAAAACCATAAAACATTTGCAAAATATGTTCAGCCTGTTAGTCATAACTAGATTTTTTTAAATACTTTCAGAAATATAATTAAGTGGGAATTTGCTCTACTTATTTAAATTGTTCTGATTGCATAAAGAGTCAGCAGACAAAATATCTCCAAAGCCCCTGGAATACACATTGTATCTTGTAAGATGCAATTGTGAATGAATAAAACAAACTAACACATATTTACAAGATTCTTTTATCCTTGACTAGCTATATCTGCTATTAAAGGATTTAAAAAATAGTAAATGCATTCCCATGAAGTCTGCTTTATAAGAAGAAAAATACATATTTTGTAAAGTGTGATGCAACTTCTGGCAAGCTGGCAGGAAATGCCACAGTGGGAATCACAGACCACCAGGTGGTTTTTTTGCACAGTAGTCAATAATACTATCTGTATTCAAAAAAATTGTCTCTAGTGTGTTTTTCTACTTGGAAATACCCCACAAATCATAGACCAAAAGATCATCTGTTATTTTATAAATTGTCATTTTCAAAGTTACACTGTGTACAAAACACATTACTAAGGCCCAAGTTCTCATATCCTCAGTCTCACCAGATATCTTCTTTTTGGTCAGCCATACAGCAAGTCATGCATGACATTAAAACAAAAGAAAGGACACTCAAACCTTTCCATAAAAGAATTAAATCATCACAGCAGCAAGACAGCCCTCAAAGGCCAGCAGGAACCAAATAAGAAAGTAGATAGATACTTATCAGCCAACAAGACAAGTCACACCTGTATTTATTTACTAATTATAATTTGATATTCCTGGATTTTTCAGAAGACTGTAATTTCTTTTCTAGCCCTCGTGAAAATAACTGCTCACCTTTTTAGTTTTGTGCTTCTGGAATTAATCTGGCATTACCCTAGAGAAAAAAACTTTTTTATTTTATAGAAATCTACAGGCAACAAAATACCTTTAGGTTCTCAAGAGGTGGACTCTTAGGACTTGAAAGGCACAGCAGCCCTCCACCAATCCCCCAAGAGTGCAATTAGTAGTTCTGTGAGTTCAGCTCACCTTTGCAGAAGGGTCATCCACAGGCCCCCTGGCCTTACTGCAGAAATTATTCTTAATTCACTGGAGCACAATATTAATTACAACAGAATATTTGTGACTTCAGCCCTCACAAAAACATATGCATCAATGTGCAAAAAGAAAAAGTTTGATTTATGCTTGTGTTTGTGTATACTTTCACTCTTCTTCCTCATTTGTTTTCATCTTTGCAGGATAATTAATTGGTTTTATATCACCACTATGTGTAGGCTGACCTACTGCAGACCCAGGCTTTTTCCATAGAGTTATTAGAGACAGTAAAATTGTCTATGGGCACTGTAATAGCAAAAAAGATTTTCCTGTTGATGTGACACCCTTTGACCTGATGCAAAATGTTTTGTCTTGGTATGGCAGCACTTGCCTTTCTAGATATTAGAGCAACAGAGCTGTACAAAGAAATCAAAGCCTGAGCCAAGAATCAATAATACCTGGGGAAGGATTCCTCAGTGCAGGAAGTGAAAATAGTGCCTTGATCATGAATCAGTCATTTTAATTATGCATTACTTGACATCTTCACTCTTCTGTATCTTCATTCTTCCATATCTTCACTCATGATCATCAGTAATCAAGTGACTTATTTTATTAGCTTGCACACCAATCAAATCCATTTCCATAAGTCACACACGCAGGTTTGGTAATACAGGGTGCCTGTGACTTTGACTTCCCAAAATGTCATTGACATTTGAGTGGGTTGTCCCTGGCTGGATTCCAGACACTCACCAAAGCTGCTTTATTACTCCACTTCTCAGCTGGGCAGGGGAGAGAAAATATAACAAAGATTCAGGAGCTGAGATAAGGTCCAGGAGATATCACTCAGCAAATACTGTCACAGGCAAAACAGGTTCAAATTGGGGATATTAACTGGATTTATTACTAACTAAATCAGAGCAGGATAATGAGAAGTAAAATAAATCTTAAAAACACTTTCCCCCTACCTCTTTCTCCTTCCCTCCTCTACCTCTTTCCCCCCAGAGATTGCAGAGAAACAGGGTATGGGGGGTTGCAGTGAGTTCATCACGCATTGTTTCTGCCGCTGCTCAGGAAAAGGAGTCCTTCCCCTGCTGCACTGTGGGGTCCCTCCCAAAATAGTCAGTTCTCCATGAACTTCTCCAGTGTCACTCCATCATACAGGCAACAGGTCTCTGCAAACTGCTGGAATGTGAATGGAATTCACTCTGCCACAGGATGAAGTCCTTCAGGTATGTATTTTATCTGTATGAATAAGAAAAACTGCATGCCAAGATAAAGTTGTTAACAACGTAGATTGTTCAATATTTTGCTCTCATTTTTTACTAGTGACTTAGAAATATATTAACTATGTGCCATTTACATGATATTCAAAAATTTTCACATACTTCAAGTGAATGTCAGTTAGCAAAATCCCCACTGTCTGCTATTTTCTACTACAGGTTTCATTAAACAGATTTATATGTATTAATACTGATTATTCCTGAGGAGTGGGCTTTACATGGTGACCACTTGCTTGGGAAATGTTCACCTCCCTCGTACAATCTATTATTAATGTTCTTTCTGTTAATGTTTATTTCTTATTTCATTGCTGTTTCCAATAAATTGTTCTTATCTCAAACCCTCAATCTTAAACTTTTGTGCCTCTAATTCTCCTCTCCAGCCTGCCACAGGGGGAAGGGAAGGGGGAAGTGAAAGAGCGACGCATAGCTTGGAGTGTTTCAGAGGGAACGCTAGATTGGGGAGTACCATTTCTAAATAAAGACAAAAGTTATTTGTATGGCCGTAGTTTAGACTTCTCTTTGGACAAGATAGGAAACATCTGATGACTCTTAAAAAGCAGAACATTTGAACAAACTAAACAGTCAAAAATTAAGATGCTGACAAACAGAGAAAATATCATTGGATATTTCATATCACTCATCAAGCAGTTTCTTTAGCATTATACAACATAAAAGATCTAGGTATAAATTAGGTCTACAACCAGATAAAGAACACTTCTTTAACAGTTTGCATGCATAGATGAATAGACACTATAATTCCATGAAATTTACTGAAATAATAGTTCTTATTTTAGCATGAAGATATTTTTAAAAATTAATGTAATAAAATTTACTTTGTAAGTGCATTTGATGTTCTACAGTTCACCTCAGTATATCATTATACATTCATCAGTCAGCAAGTGCACGGTCTGAAAGTCAGTATAGCTTTTAATTTTCTTCTGATACAAAACCCCAATTTTATGTGTTCAAAAACAGGCACCAAATCTATTTGTCCTTCCTCCTAAGACATTCTCAACATCCAAAGAGTCTGAGGTTCTTTCTGTTCCATATACTGATAAAATATAGAGTTTCTACAGATTAATTTATTCTGATCCATATACTGATAAAATATAGAATTTCTACAGATAAATTTAGAGTATTTTTTTGCCTTTAGGAAATTCACTGTTATCCTTTGAGATGGAAACAGTCAAAAGAAAGAATACCTTATTAAGGAAAAGTAATGAATTTCAGGTGATAGCAATGAGTTTACTAGTTCATTTTTTCAGCTGTTGACTCCAAGATGCTCTGTGCTGGAAAGAGCTGGGAGCTTTTCTTTCCAAGATCTGTAAATAGTGTAAGATGGCAATAATTAGTTGCAGTAGCTTGGTATCTATAGTTAGTCCTCATAACCCAAGATAATCGTATCTATTTTTGGACAATCATAATTGAAAACACTATATGCAGAAGTTTACTTTTGCACAGTTTGGGTACACAATGCACTTTATCTAAGAGACTTCACAGTTAGGTGGCTTTAGTGGCTAGCCAGGTAATAATCATAATACTATCCCACACTTTGCAACAATGTTACACATTTTGTAAAGTGCTAGATGTAAAATGTCTTCTGATAATGCATGACTAGACAAATTTGTCTTCTGTATTTTTTAAATATTGTTAAAAAATTTACATCACATACATTTTTTATTCAACAACAAATTGTTTCCAGTATGCCTTGAACTTACACAGTTAGTCATTCTAAGCATTCACCCTCCCCTACCTCAGGCTCCTGGCTAGATGAGCAATTACACTGCATTGTCTCTGATCCCTGACCAAATGAACATCTTTATATTTGTAAGCTTAGAGCAACATCTGTCTAGTATGGCAATATTATTTACAGCCTTCTGTTAAAGATTTTAACCTTTCCAATCAAACCTTAGGTGACATGAAATTACAGCTATGTTTCCAGACAAATAATTCAGAATAAGAAGAATATCTTATTTCTGTGACTATCTGCCATTTACTATCATTATATCCATCTTCCTATTGCCACATTTTCTGATATTAAATTACTATACCCATTACAAATTTGCTACTATTTTTTAGGTAGTTCTCTAATGTACCACAGGCATATAGATAGTTAACATGCTGGAAATGTGAGGGATAATGACCATCCATGCAAGCTTCTAAGCCACACAAAAGGCATAAGCTGTTTACAAGGAGCTAAGGGCGAGAGAGAAGATTATACCCCAACAAATTAAGCAAGCAATTTCTATTCTAGCCTTGATTCTCCTACGTGAGCACAGATAATCACAGCTTCTACGTCTATTGGTTTTCTTGCTGTGTCATGTTCTTTTTCTATAGAAGACAGACAGGATTTCTTAATTATTTACAGGATAAGCAACAAAATTCACTCAGATAGAACGGCAGTGCCAAGCAAGAAATTAATGTGTGGTGTTTAAATGCTGGATTATGGTCCCAAATGAGTCACCTATTTCCCCAGCCCCTGGTCAGCCATGAACAGGACTATTTTTTGCTATAATAATCAGTGATACAGTTACCTGCCAACATCATCAACTCCCAGGGGCATCAGAAATTTGGATTCCAGAATAAGATCCTGTATTTATTAAACAAGGCTCTGTTGTAGGTAGTATTCTAGCCCTGTGATACAAAGCAGCACAGACAATTTCAGGAAACAAAAGTATTGTTAAATGCTGGGGTTTTTTTCACTGCTGTTAGTCTGTTGTTTTTCTGGCTCTTACTTCATTGTTTACAATTTCCAGTTGCTTATCAAATATATATGGCACGCAATTTTCAACCTGTGGATTGCTTATAGATGATTGACTGCAACAACTTTGGTTTAAATAGGTTTTATTCTTATGAATATTCAATCATTTGTTTTTTCTACATTATGTTGTTTTCTTTCCTGTCTGGGTGACATAATAATTTGAAGTGGTTCTGCTTTATTTCACGTCTAATGTTATTTTATACACAAAACTTGGATATGTACCCAAAAGTGAGTTTTCTTGAATAAATTTCCCTGCATAAATATGTATGTGGGGAGGAGGGGGTCTAATTAAAAAGCCCATATACACAGTCAAGCCTAGATTGTATTGGGAAGGCAATGAAATTGCTCCCTTGCTGCACAGGATGAAGTGATCTAAAAATAGACTGCTGTGCTATTCTGTTAATGGAACAGGTTACAGTATCATTCAAGACCTTCCTCTCTCATTCAGAAATTATCAGGCTTGAATGAGAAAATTATCTCTTTCTCCTGAAATTCACATATAGAAACTGGTTTTCTTCCTGTCCTTCATTACAAACAGGTATGGATCCTATTTAAATCTGCCAAAACCTAAGATTGGAAGATGCTGGGAGATGGCAGGTTCACAGCCTACCATGTTAATGCAAAGGTTAGACTGTTTTTCCCAGTGGATCAATTTGCATTTATCTGTATTAGATTTGGCCTAACATTTCATTCATACCTGGATCTTGTAAAGCCCTTTTATAAGAGTCTGTGCTGCATGCCACTGACCCCCTCTGTACCTTGAATAACACAGTATCATCTGCATACTTTCTCATGGTCCCTGACCAAATCATTCCTCTGTTTATCTTTCAGCCAATAACTTATCCATGTTACAATTTTTCCTCTTGCCCCACCACATGTCTGAAAAGCTCTAGAAGAATGTTTGCCTTTTGGAAACTTCAGTACATTATTTTAGCATAGCATTGATATACTTGGTGCTGCTCTGAAAGCACTTCAAGAAGCTATAAAAAGGCACAACGTCAACCAACAGAGGTGTGCTGAAGTCTGCCCTCCATCAAAGCTTCTGCCGATGTGCCCAGTACAGGATTCAGAATGGCCAGCCTATGCTTCCCCGCTTTGCTCCCACCAACAATTTTTTATTTAGGATGTAAGAGTTGTCATTCTCCTGCCTCTGGATACCAGGGTTGTTCCAAAGGGAGCCTGAAAGCGCAAGGTGCTTCATACTTAAGCTGTGTTTGAACTAGTATGTGAATGTTAACCAAATTGGTGATTTTGGGGGGGTTCTTCCATCAAATTTTACCACATATTCTTCTGCAGTCTGTGTGTTTTAAACATATTCTATGCTGACTCCTTTTTTTCCTGTGTTAGGGCCTTAGAGGGTGCAAATACTTTTGCTTCTTCCACAATGCACATCAATGCATGAAACTCATGGAGCTTCCCTGAAACGGCATCATGCTCCTTGAGTGCTCTTTCTATAATCTGGCTGTCCCAATACAGGCCATCTGGTAGGCTTCTTTTCCAAATACACTGGAAAAATTATTTTGGTCTAGTTTTGTTCCTTTAGCCAGCCTTTTCACACTTCTCCTTGACTTGCAGAATAATATTTTAGATTTAAGCTACCAGTGTTTATGATATTGACTTTTTTGTATTTATTTATACTTACATTTATTTTATTCTTATGATGGCTGTCAGGTACAACCATTTATGGAGTCCTTGCCAATGATTACAATGATAGCAAATGTACAGGTCTGTGATAAACCATGCTGTACGAAATCATCCTCCTGACCAGTTCTGTACAATGAGAATTGCATCTTCTTTGTAGTTATTTTCCTCTCAGATGATCACCAAAAGGCACGTACCTAAGATTTTTCTTTCCTTCTGCCTACAGAAATATTTTTGTATCTCTGGCAGTAGACTCTCCAATTCCATTAAGTCTTGACCATGCAAATCCAGGTCACTCATGGACTGTGGAAGGAAGTCATACAAGCATTGATAGCTATACATAGATACCCAATTCCCATCAACACAAGCGAACAGAAGCATGCCAATTGCTTTAACTCGATTGCCAAAATTTAGCGAAATTCAGGATTCACTAATTTTGGCAGTAGTGCAATTCTCAGCTAAGTCAAGCCATTTATACAGTGTATCAGGAGAGGTTACAAAGTCAAAATGTGTCTACTGAAATCATGAAAATTTTTCTTTTCATGCTTTAAAAATAAGTAATGAAAATCAGATATATTTTCCCTAGCAGAAAGAAAATATTCTCTTGTAAGAGAAAGAGTAAAGGCACCAGTTCTATTCCAAATTACTGTATCTACAAAGATTCCAACAACATATGTATCTGAGGCATATCTAGAAATGCACTAGCTATATGTTTATGTATTCACTCCATAAAGGGTTCAGTATTCTGTCAGATTTTGCACTGCACAAAATAGCAACTGGCATGATGTCACCACCCAGCTGATTAAAACAAAAGGAAAGGGCTGTTCTTATTCATTGGCAATTGTGTCCTTTAGAGATAATACATTCATTTCCCAGTTTTGTATGGCATCTTATGATTTTTTGGTAACTATGGCAACTATTCATTTTTGTTTGAATAAAAATGTGTTGTATTGCCATGTGACTTGCTGGCATATAAACTGAGGCTGCCTTCTGGAACTAAATGCTAGAATTCGGTTTTCCCACTTAGCTTTAAATTGACATGTTCACTATTGCTGAAGAAAGTGTCTATCTTTGCTAAGGAAAAAAAGTATTTGTCCTGAGTAGGTGGAAAAGGTCATTCAGTTCAGTGCACAAAGCACAGGGTTTGATGACTGCTGACCAAGGAGTAAGTCAGTCAGGCTGAGCAAAGAAAATACTGGAATTACATTTTACTAAGCCATGACAAATACCAGTCAAGAGGAAAGAAAGAGTAAAAAAAGAGGATGAGACATGAAAGCACAGCTGAATCTTACCTGCGTCCTAGAGAAAGCAGCTGGACTCCCAGTCACGAGAACACATTTCAGCAGCTCTGGCTTAGGCTGTGGTGTGCAGAATCACTGATGCGACACTCCAGAGCTGGCTTCCCTGCTGTCATTCTTCAGGACAGTGTAACCTTGACCCTTAGAAAACACCTGCTAGCACCTAATTCCTCCTAAAATAAAGTCCCTGAATTTTTATTACTACATTTCCAGGCTCACGTATTTCAATGGATTAAAGCATCACAACAATAGATTTTTCTCTTCCTAATTCACTCCCATCTGTTTCTCCTCTTTGGTTTTCTTAGAAAAGCAGGAGATTTTATTCAAGTCAGTTAATGCTAGAAGGTACAATTTTACTTCTTCTTGTATTGTGGTAGCTGTTTCCGTTTCCAGTACACCTGAAATTTCAAATACATCCTTGGTTACTTGGGCCCTGTTCTGGTCTCTCATCAGTACAACACAGAATGGTAGAATAATTCAGGTTGGAAGGGATTTCAGGATATCCTCAAGTGTAACCTGTCATGCAGAGTGGAGAGTCAAATTTACTTAAGACCAGGTTCCTCAAGCCAATTTCAGGAGCATTCCTCCTGAGGTATCTGAGTACAGATGAAAGAAGAAACTGCCTGCAGCAAAAGTAATAAATTGATAGGTTGATGAAGAACATTGAAAACCAAGGTTAAAATAATATTTCTTTCTAATCCAAACAGTAGTTTATCTTGAAATATTATCTCCGGAATTACTTTCAGAATTCCCTCTCCAATATCAGTACTAAGTTTCATGGCATTACTTCTCCAGATAAAGTTCAGAATGTGCATAAATTTCATGTGAATTGAAACCTGAAAGATTCATGCCCTTTGATCTTTGCAAGACATCATTACAGCATTATCTTCCCAAGCATAATTAATAATAAATGCTTTATTCATCAGGAAGTTAAAGTAAGAACATTTTTTCACATCCTCCCAGTTCCAGGATCCAAATTCTATTAAAAAAGCTTAGCACTAACACATCTTCATTTCCAGATGCTTAAGTCTCTTAAAAGCAGAATTGAGGCAGCAGGATGTTTCAGTATTATTATTTTTCAGGTTAAGGTAAAACAAGTATCTCTGTTTGGTTTCCTTTTCCATGATACTGCTTTACATTAGTTTTGGATTTTGGAGGAAAAAACCCAGCATCAATGTTTCAGTAAATTATTTCAACACAGCTAGACAAAACATTACATCTCACAAAAACGAGCAGTAGTTTCCAAGCTACATTCTCATGATGTTAGGCTGAGGCTCAAGACAACCAAAATCATTATTTCCTGAATTTTAGATTCTGGTATAATTGTTCAGTGGAGATGTACTTATAATAAGTCAAAGAAAGGTAAATAAGACACAAGTGAATTGTAGGAAAGCCAATGATGGTTTAAAACCAGTTTTGACAGATCTGCTAATCTATGTATCGCGCTCTTGGGAAGAGCTTTGACTTTAACAAATTTTCGTCAGAGTCAGAGGTCACTGCTTCAGTGGCTCTGCCTTAAATCTTACAAAGCTTAATGGAAATAATATCAAGTGCAGCATCTCCTGCTCCAATTCACAGGAAAATGCCAAAGCAAGGAGAATTTTGCCCACCAAGCATCTGAGTGAAATATGAGCTAAAAACTTTCCTGTACTTTCCTTCAGTGGGGCATGACAGCAGATAAAATGCAGTTTCCAGTCATAAGAATTCATCACAAAAGGAAAAGTAAAGGCAGGAGAAAGATAATGGAGAAATGTTGACAAAGCATAGGGATCCTATGAACAGGGAGGAATCTTGTCTCCTGTTCCCAAAGGTCAAAATGCCTGACCTTGATACCACTCCCAAAAAAACTGTCTCCCCATGAGAAAAGCTTCTCCATGCAATCCATATATATATGTCTACAAATATAACTTTCATTCCTTCCTTCCCCTGAGAAGGGGCTAGTCAGTGAAAATCTGCAGTGGCAGATGGAGACTGGGATTAATAGTTAAATCATGTATTTCTGTCTTTTGTAGCAGACTGAGGAGAGTGCTCCAGTCTATCAGATTCTTCTGTGGAGTGAAAGAAGCAAAATTTCACATCAATTGTATGAGCATCACACTGGAAATGGCAAATGTTACTCTCCGTCACATTTTTTTCAAATTCAAATTGATGGAATTTGTGCAGATGCATAGTTTGTGCACACTGAGATTGGGGATATTTTGGGATTATATGTTAATGCTCAAAATAAATTTCCTACCACCTCACCATACCCTACAGACTGTGTTAAGTCATAGTATCAGTCATTTCTTTAGACAACAAAGTATGTAAAGATAAATAAGAGCTAAACATGATTAAGTTATGTATACCATTAATCAAGATTCAACGTTACCAGTAGACCGGCTTTGAAATTTGGAAAAGATCTATAAGTCATTTTGGCTATGGTAGGGAAACCCATAATCTAAACATCAAAACCAAGCAATGAGTGACAAGACAAGACAATGAAGGGAAAGTCTGGTTAATTGTCGGTGCAGGATTAGAAGACAGGATTAGGTAGCCTTTGAAAATCTTTCTAGGATTCAAAGCTGAAAACTGCAAGTACACATTGAATTGAATCAATTAGAAACACCATTAATTTAGTTTTCTAATTATATCCATTTAGGACGTAGGATTTACATACTTTGCTCAATCCATTTCCTTCTGAATCTCAGTTTTTTCACTGAACATGAGTCTAAAAGACAAAAAATAAAGCGAGCACCTTCAGGACCGCAATCTCAATTTACACAAGATTCCCATTGATGTAAGCAAAGATAAGGTGAAATACAACCTTCAGCATATTTCAACATCTACCAGTAGGACTTATAATACACGGGAAGAGGAGCTGAAACTAAAACATGATCTAACCAGGAAAGAAAAGCCAAAACCACAAAATCTATTATTGACTCATGTCTCAGTAAAAATGCTCCAAGATCGTCTGCATCAATATGTGATTGGATCAGTCATTTTATTATTCTGAACACAGAGAAGATCTATAGGTCAGGAATAAGAATGTTTGCTTTATATTTTCCTGAGAGGTGAAATTTCTTAACTGAATGCTACACTTAATCATTTCCAAATCCCAGGTTATATCTGCTGATCCCTATTTCGATTTAAAATAAAATTCATTTTCCGGTTTGCTGCATGACTTTTATTTTAGATTTGACTTAGAGATTTATGAACGTGATATAGCTTTTCTTGCTGAACACTTGAACAATCTTGGTCCCTGTGGTGACTTCCACATAGCTGCAAGTGGAAAGAAACACTCACTATTGTAAAATGATATGACATCCCTACTTCAAAAGCCAAAACAAATTTTTGAAGGCTGAAGTGTTCAGTTGCAGAAAGGATGAAAACCCAAGGGGATCTAGACCTTGTGAAAAGTCGATGGTAGATTTCAATTCATAGCTTCTTAATTGAGAAACAGAGAATCTGGGCACACAATGAATCATTCCCTGTATCGAAAGGGGGAGACAAGGAGGTTATTGATTAAGCCCACTATTTCTCCTGTCACCACTCACTTAAATTTGACTTTGACTCAGAGTAAAATAATTTCTCCTGAAGATAATTGCTCCACTCTGCACTGCACAATTTACCACAGAGGATAAACACATTGCAATCGGACTGCAGGATTCTGAAGACAGACTTGAGCACAGCACAGCACACACACAGCATGACCCCAAGCAGCACAGCATCTCTACTGCCACACATCCTCAAGGGGTAATGGCTTAGGCAATGCTGACTATTTGCACACCCAAAATGTTTGGTACCTCAGCCTAGAATACCCTTCAATATGCAAGTGACAAATGCAGCAGAGATGATCTTTTCTATTCACTTTAGTACCTGAGTACAAGAGGCACAAAATGGTCTGGAGCAAAGGCAAAATACAAACCATGATGCTGAGATCCCCTGCACTGGCTGCTTGAATAACCCTAGGGTTTTGGGTTCTTTAATGCCTAGAAACACACTGGTTTTTAGAGAGACAAACTTATTCAGTGTACAGTTCACATTGACTATGACTTTTAATAATGGGTTAATGACTTTTAATGGGATAAATACACTCAGTGCACCCCATGGGCCTGTTTATCATGCCATACCAAGACTCTCATGGGAGCACCCCACAATTCCAACCCTGCTATCCTTCCAGTGCAAAGCCTCCACAAAAATATGTATGTACAATATATAGCATATATATGTTTAATACACATCAAATTGTAGAAATTATGGAGGCGTTTGGAATACAACAAATGCAAATGACTTTGAGGACAAATGTTTTTAAAATGGCATTTGCTGTCTAATATCATGAGGACAGCATAGTAAGCAGCAGGTTCTTTGTTTGTTTTGTGTGTTCTGATATTCAGTGTCTGAAATCATTAATGGAGTTGGTTAATTCAGATCTCTCTAAAACACACAAGTAGCGTGTTCAAACATTAAGGTACTTCAATGCTATCAAAGATCATACCTCTGTGTGCTTCTACTTTTAGCTTGGACTTGGATGTCTTAAAAAGGGACAGAAGGTACAAATTAAATGAGAAATGAGAATTCTTTTCAAAAAAAATCAAGGCAAATTGACAAATAGAGAAGACACATATGAGATTCATATCTAAGTTTAGCTGGAAAATACACAACTTTCAGAATATCAGGCAGCTCAAAACAGTAAAATCAATGTTTAAAGTTAAAAAATAGATTAAATCCCTAATGAATAAACAAACTATATCTTCACAGACAAAACACTTGAAGGCTATGCTTATTGGAGGTAGGTGTACTTTAGTTTTCAGATCTTATACAAGAAAATAAAATGGGATATTAATCACTAATGCAGTGATTAATATAATCCTCTCACATATGAATAAGCCAGTTGAAAATGTTACCTCCTTTACAGTTCTGCTTTGCAAAGCACTTCCCAAATAATTAATTTTAAACAACTTATTTCATTCTATCAGTATCTTCTTGACTATCTAGCATTGCTCATATACTCAATTTCCAGAGCATTTCACTTCAAAATGAGATGAACAGAAGTGTGACTCATGTACACCTAGGAGCACTGAACCATTTGGCACTTCCTTTATCACAAAGCAAAATCAATGTACTGAAAACCACTCCTGTATTACTTCACCTTATTCACAGTACTGCAAATTCCTCTTTTTTTCCAGGAAAAAAGTAAGAAAAAATACATAAGAGAAAAAATCATTTATTCAGTTTTATATCTTAAAAAACTCTACAACCATTAATATTCAGAAAATCTTTTAGTTAGAAAGTACTTCCAGCACTTGATGTAAAATTGAAGGAAATAGCCCCATCAATCCTAGATATCTGGATGTCTCCACAATTTTAAAAGTATTTGCTTCATTTTGTATGTGACAAAGGAGTATCATATTAGCCTCTTTTTACTGCAAAGCACTGAGACTTGAGTTTTAGAATTCAAGATATTTCAGGTTAGAAACCAAGTCAGTCTGGGCTCCTGGTTTAAAACAAAGATAAACAGGCCAGTCCAGAAGACAGTTCGCATCTTCAGTTAACTGTGTTGTAATCTGAAAATGTTAAAATCCCCCACTAATTTTACCAATAACTTATCGTTAGGTTAAGTGTTTTAAGATCACAGTGGATGAATAAAAGCCATTATCACATTTGACAGAAGAGGAAAAGATGGTTCAGCATCTTTTAAGGCCTTGCCTAGCTCATCCCTACTGCCAAGATGGACCTTACAAAAGCATCATGGAAAGTGATCATTTATACCTGATTTAGGAACACCTCCCAGCATGACTGAATTATTCAGCTAAAGCACAGAGCAAAAGGCTGTGGCAACAAGGACTGGAGAGCTGAGCAGTCTTCCCCTCACAGCTTACCTCGGTCTCAGACACCAAAGAAATGTTGATCCAGGACTCTCAACATTAAGGGGCTCCTTTCACATACCACCTTATTTTGGAAAGACTGCTGACTCCTATTCACTATGTTTTTGAACACAGGAATGGTAACAACAATAACAATTCAACCCATACATTTTTTTAGCAGTAATGAATATAGGTACTCAAACCTGAATGGGTCAGACGAAAATATCCTGATATTTTTCTCATTTCCTTTGACTGCCATTTGAAAATTTTAAGATAAACTAGAGCAATGAGCAGGGTTGGACTAGTAAAGATTGATACAAATATGTCAAACACAGCTTGGATCAAAGAGAGACATGTATCTAACAGCTTATATATGAGACAACAGGGGCAAACTTTTTGATGCATGAGACAAGTAAAGGAAATCTTAGGGGACAGACTAGCCACAGAGAATCGGATGACCTTCTCAATTACATAGATATAAATCTGAGATAAGTGCCACTGACACTAGTTTCAAACACATATGTTTTAACCCAGATCAAAATCTGTCAGTGTCTAAACTAGATCTGAGCTGATATGCTCTTTGCACTATATTCCCAAGCAATTTAAATGAATAAGTGTTTCAGGCAGGCATTTGTATCATCTGTCCACATGTGAAAAATCTTGACCTTTCTTTACTTGACAAGGATGTGTTACATGCAAGCTGCATTGAGTCCTATTAAAAAAAGCTGTGTTAAGTCCTATTAAAATCTGAGGTGAAGTAAAAAAAAAAATTATATCAGGAAAATAAAGAGAATAAAAGTGCTTTAGTAACACCAAGCAAAACTGTAGCAACCCCAAGACTTTGTCTCACTGTATTTAAAAGCTCTCTTACATTAAGGGGCTGATAGCAGTAATTATCCCACACCTTCAGCTTTTGCTGCCAGCAATGTATGGATGAAGAAAACAGAACTAAAAAATGATTTTTTAAAGATTACTACCAAAGGCACCTCATAAATACAAAGTGCAAACTCTGTAGAAGCTGTACTTCTGATGCTAATGCTGTGGTTCCTGAGGTGGCCTCATTATTTTTCTCTTATTCCATTAAGCATCATTATCAAAGGTATTTCCACCAGAATTGTTTTTTAAGCTTTGGGTTTTTTTTAAATGAAGGGAACCAAGATCATACAAACACATTTCCCAAGAATAGGACCAAGATGTATTTACAGCCCTACTTTAAGTGGTATTTTACACTCAGTGTGTCTTTTAATAAAAATATTTTTGAAAGGCTCGGGAGATAAAGCACAAAACCAAACCAGGATCCAGAGCATCAGGCATCAAATAAAGTTCTCCAGATATCATTTGCATTTCAGTGGTATTGCAGCTGCTACTATTATAACACAAAAACAAAAGTTTGTCTGAAAGATTATGAACAGCTCACTCAAAAGATAATGAACAGCGACTCCTCAGACTATTATCAGATAACACAGGTAAATAAACACAAAGTTTAAAGGATTTTTAGGTCTCAAGAGCACAAATGCAAAGCTCAGCACACCTGAATCCTTCATCAAGGGACTGTTCCGTTTCTTACAAGTTTGTACTATGCCTAGCCCAAAGAGGACCCATGGTTGCTTTTGGATCATAACATAACACAATTGTTCTGTAAAAACAAGGGCCAGGAAACACACCAGCACCACACCAAGACAGGGCACTTGTTTAACAGAGTCTTGTGCTTAAAATACAAATTCCAGATCTTTGCAATGCATCAAGGCATTTTTTTGTCTAGTTTTAAAGCATTTATGCTGAGTATCCCTGAATATACATTAATCCTCTGAGAATAACAAAGTGACTGTTACTAAAATATAAGATTAGTTTGAAAATAGTTCCTTTGAAACTTAAAAAAACCTCTTACATAATTTGTACTTACCTCAAATGTTCCAAGGATTTCACCTCCCTTGCACGTATGAAAACCAGCCCTGGTGAATTAGATTGGTATTTAAACAGACAGGTTTCTAACAACCTAAGAAAAGAAAATTAGTTCAAAAACCACCAAATAATTTAACTCATATGGTCATCTCAACAATAATAGTGCTTTACAAACCTCTTGTACTTTATATTAGCATGCAAAATGTAACTGTATGCTAAAATTTCAGAAAATTCTGGGCTTTTTAAAAAGTCCAAATTTGGGCAGCTCTCCAGTAAAAGAATATAGATAAAACTGTTGGAATAGGAACATATGGAAAATTTGTTTCTAATACTGATCAATAGCCCTTCAGTACAATAAAATTTCTTCCCCACTTAAGACCCTTCTCATTAATATTCACTAAAGTAACTTGAAGAACTTACATTTTTAGTTTAGTATGGTTTTGTACAAGTGAGATTTTACCCCATCAGTCTCAGAGAATTTTAACCAAAGGTCTTTTACTGTCTCTATTTCCTCCTTAGTTTGGGGTGGGATGGGTACTGTCCCATTTCTTCTCACTGAGACTAAAATGAAGTAACCTCCATGCTGAAAAAAGTCCACTTTGCAAGTCTCTTCTAAGGAGATAATTGTATTTTTATTTCTTTCTACTGAGACCAAATCTTTCAATTTTGAAGAAGGGCAGAAAAATTAATTGCCAGTCATAAATATTTTTTTGCTTAAGAAATTCTTTTCAGCAGATCTAGTTCATAGGGATGGTAGGAAGCAAAAGGTAACAGGAGGTGCACAAGTCTACTGGGAAATGTATGAGAGAGCAGGTGAAGCAATGGAATATATAATCCAGCTCCCTCACCTCTCTCTCATGAGGAACACAGCTTAACTGCATGGTTATTATGTTTGTTATGTACAGCTCTTGAACAGCAGAAAACAGACAACAGAGTAAACTTCAGGCACATCTGTTCCACCTGCAGATTATTAGATACATCACATGTTAACATTTTCCTTATTTTGCACTGATTAGTGTAATAACCTTCACTTCAAAACCAAAATCAAGCAAAAACAAGGTAATTCCCAACAGGGATTTTTTTTATATTTTTTTTTTAATTGAACTTCCTATAAGAGGTCCATAGGAGACAGACTTAATTCAGGAAATTCCTGGACAATAGATAAAGCTTTTTTTTTTTTTGTCTGGTGGATAAAACAAGAGAAAGACAAAAATGGATGTATTCACTATAATCATGCAAGAGAGATTAGAACAGTCCCTATGGCCTCCTTTCCCACTTTCTCTGTCACTGAAAATAAACCACTTTTATTTCTGTAACAATCTCTCACTTTCTACTTAGCCATTCAGTGGCAAAAATAATCACACAAGAATTTCAGTTGAAATACTTGTCTGAGATTTGTGGGCATTGGAACAGCAGAGTTTGCACATATTTCTGAGTCTCTGAGGTACTGATTCTCATACTGATTAATCCACAAAGCTTGCACGAATCAACATTTCTCCTGTTGTGTGCTGGCATCAGCTAACACTGTAAAAGTGATACTAGAAACCAGAAAACCTCTAATAAGCAAGAGTTCACATGGAATTCCCATGTGAGGTCCTTACCCCAGATGGCCAAAATTTAAAAATGGCCCAGATTTAAAAATTCATCTTGCAGATATATAGACCAAATTCTATATTATGAGTGCTTTTCAATTATGTCAGAAAAAAAAAATCTGCAAAAGAGGAGGGAATAAAATATTTCTATTTCTAACATTTTCATTGCAACTTGTTTCTAATTAGAGCATACATTCTGTTATGGAAAATGTACTAAGATAGTAAGTCATGATCAGAAAATAACATTAGGGAGACAGTCATCAGCTCTTCTTTAGCTATTAAGCCTTCCCACCTGTGCTCATTGTAGGGAAGGCAAGGACCCTGTTTGGAGAGAGCTGTTCATTACCATATAAAACACAGAACCTTCCACTGCACCAGCTAATGTTTGAATTTCCTTTAGTAACTTTCTCCCGCAGTAAATCAAATTTTTGCTTCTGATCAGTGCTTTTACCTTGTGCTTCTGAGCAGTCAGTCATGACTACATCCAACAGCTGCCTCATAAATGTTGCCTGTTTAACTTCTTACATTGAAAACACACATCACAGGGCACTCTCCTCTTTTACAATTATGCACAGCATTCATTTTCAAGGAATAGACAAAGCAACAGAACTATCTTCCAGAATCTAGGAAACATTTAAAAATGCGAAATACAGGAAAATAAATATTTTAGACTGAATCTAATATGTATATTTATGATGCCAAGGCAAAACGCCACATCCAAATTTAAAAAAAAAAAACAAAACCTTTGTCTTGGTTTGAAAAGACAGGTGTCTGCTAAGGAAGGCAGGAACATCCCTTGAAATGGAAAAAATGTAAAACTTCCCCCCCAAATTATTATAATCTTGAAATCAAGGGGTTCTCAAGTAAAGATATGGGAATAGGAATAACAGTTCTTTACTAGGAAAGTTACAATAAAAATGCAGTAGTACCAAAAAAAAAATACTGACAGAGTCAGAATACAACCTGACACCCTGTTGGTCAGGGCATTGGTAGCAATCTGATTAAATGGTGGCTGCAGTCCTCCTGGAGTGACAGGTGTGGTTCTGTTGAAACAATAATCCTGTAGAAGGGTGTAGTTTTCCCCTGAAGGTCCAGTGGTGCTGTAGATGGGTCCAGTCTTCTGAGAATCCAATGGTGAAAGGCTGCCTCTGGTGTTCTAAACCTCAGACTATATCCTGGTAGGAATGCTTGGCTCCTCCCCCTGGGTGGAGCATCTCACAATGGGATGATATAATTTCATCAGCCATGCAGTGAGACTCAATGCTCATTAACAGAAGATATCCCCCTGGAGTTGTGAGGAATGGGTCATGGAAGGGATAAAGAACACTGCCCCACACGGTTTTAACAGATGGTAATAGAATACATACTTTTTGTTGCATCTTGCATTGCAACCCAAGACAACCCTAAAATCCCCAAAACTATAAAAAGATCAATAAAGAGAAGAAAGCTTGGAAAGCATAGGCAAGGAGGAAGTGTGAGAACAAAATTTTCAAAAGACACTATCTATCCACTTAGGGTTCCAATAAGAAGAGAGAGCTGTTCATTCTTAAACCCTCTGTCTGGAGAGGTTGGTATGCTTGCCCATGCAGAGGCCATGAAGAGTAGCCTTTCAGATGCTTAAGGGCTTTTGGCTTGGCCTTCAGGTGACATGCTAGAAGAGTAAGGCTCTTTTTTTTCATACTTTTTTTCATATTTCATACATTTCATACATATTTCCTAGTTCTTCACAAAGGTCTTGGATACCCTGGGTGTGTCTCACATGGTGCTAGACATTTCCATACAGTCAAGGAATTGCAGTCAGTGTCTGACCTTGCAGTGCCATGAGACAGTCTGACTGCATGTAGTCTATGATTAAATGCCCAAAACTGGTCTAAATAATCTGTCTTTAGGAACCAAGAACAGTGAGCTGCTCAAAGACTTAATTGTTCTCTTAGTGACTGGAATAATCAAAATGTTCTTACTCTTCATGCTAAATTCTTTGACCAAAAACCATAAAAATTGTTACTCATTGCTTTAGGCAGGGCTGAGTTTGTTTAAGTCTTCATTGGAGTCCTCAAAATCTCAAATTATAGCAGTAAGACTCAAACAGCTTCTTGCTCAATTGAAACAAATATTTTTTCTATGATCAGATTGTTTATTTTAATGTCTAATGGGATGCCAATTCTGAAAATAAATACTGATTCATGCTATAGAAGTTCACAGTAGTCATAAATTAACAATTTTATTAGGGAAGTAGAGTTGGATTTTAATTCATGAGGGTGATGAGAAGGTCATCAAATGGAAATGATAAAATTTTAATATCTCATTAGTGGTAAAACAGTGTACTGTAAACTTACAAAACCCCAAGTGTTTCTCTCATTAGTTAATTTTTTTGTATGGAAGCTTTTCTTCTTAATACTATGAAAGAATAAAGAAAATAGAACAGTGACCCAGTCTCTCCTGCTGGCATTTTCCTATTATCACTGTTCCAGGATAGCATTACACATCTACCTCAAAAGCAGCAGAGGAAAGCACATCACTGTGTCTTCACCTCTGCACAGTGTTCCTCTTCGCATGGACTCTGGGTTTCTCTTTAATGAAATTACCCTTTTCAGTGTGCTTTTGCAAAGGGGTAATTTAAAAGCAAAAAAATTGTCTGACTGAATTATCTTGATGTCAATCAAGAATAAGACCACTTCTCCCTTTTTCAAAATGTTTTCAAATTTACCAGTCATAAGATAAGCTCTTTGAAGAGCTTTCCCTTCTCAAGTATGATGAAGGTGGTCAGAAATGACACAGAAAGGTCACTTGCAGAAATGGCACAACAGCTTGGAACATGCTCATCCTTGTGTACTTCCTATTAATTTCCAAATTTACTTCATAATCACAAAATTACCAAGCAACTGTCAACACACTATTGTTTATATTGGACACCTTAAAAAGATTACCTTGATTTTAACCAGCCTCTCACCTCCATCTATTGACTCTGCACGTTTCAAAAATAATGATCACAGAATCACAGAGCTATCATCAAGGTACAGGTTCTACTCATTTTAGTTACAGGATTCTAAGCATAAAGAGGGATGCTGAAAGACTGCAGAGTCTTTTCCTCTTAATTACTGTGTACCAGAAAAACAAGACCATTTTAAAGTTTAAAAGACTCTTTGACATATTGGATGAAATGACAATGGCTCTGCTATCCACTATTTTCTTCCAGTGCATTTTGACGCAAGTAAACAAAAGGCATCAAATCAGTGGTAAGGAGTGAATAAAATGATGGAACAAAATAAATTCTGAAAGAATAACTTTTTTTAAGTTAGGGTCCCTGTGTTTCTGTAAGTACCACTTTTGCATTTAAAAAATAAGAAAACTGGATACTGAAAAGAAATTACATGGATTTTGTTCCTTTAAAGGCAACAACTAAACAACACACACTAATTCAGTCCACCTTATAACTGAAAATAATGGTTAGAAAAATTGTATGCATACTAATTAGGAAATAACAACTGTTTCACATGAGATATTAGACAGATAAAGCAGAGGGTCTATGACAGCCTAAGCTTCACAGATAAATATTATTGTAGAATACACTTTGTGTGCAACATAACACATAATGGGAGTATACAAAAGTTCCAACTAACAAAACAAGTGACAGGTGTGCACTACTATGGAGGTATTTAGGTTTAAATTATATGAAAGAGAGAGAAGGCATTGCAAAGGTAGAGTTTACTTGGTTGGTCATAGCTGTCACTTATGCGACTGCAGAGAAATGTAGAGTTGTCTGATGGAGACTGCAGAGAATAGTTTATTTTGCTCAATAAACCATTTTATATGCATGGTATCACACAGTACAGAGTATGCATTCATCAGCCAGCAAAGTCCCAGCTTTCATAAAACAATTTAACAGGATACTGCCAACTTGAAATATTGATAATCTGAAATCTTACCCCTCTGCAACCCACCCCAAACAAAAATAAAGACAAAGAAAAAAAAAACAAACAACCCCCCACGATTTAGTTCTGCCATTTTTTTGCAATTTTATTCATCAGATTTTCCAACCAAATAACGATTTTCATTTCTCTATGGCTCTGTGAAAGTTCCACCCACTGGAAATTGGCTGCATTAATAAAGGGGAAACTAGAAACAATTAGCCCCTTTTGTTTTATCCTTGTTACTTGTAATAAAAAACTTTCTATTCATAGAAAATACAACTAGATGTTTAGAAAGAAGAGTGACTTTTTCCTGTGTGTAACTGTTCTTTAAACAGCCTGGTCTAAAGGCCCAGCTGGCAGAAGCGTTCATATGCTTGCCAAACTCTAAACCACAATAAAATTGCCAGTAATGCTACCAATTTAGGCACCATTACTTCTGTTGAATGCACCGAACAAAATTACTCTAAACGCATGAAATTTTTTAAAATAATATTTGTTATTTAAACTTCACAATTTCATTGATGCAAACAATGGTTGAAGCACATAGAACAGGCTGTCTGGGTGCTCAGCTTGAGCAAAAGAAAAAACAAAACATACTCGCAGTGTGAAATTCAAATGTCCCACAGGAACTAAAGACAGGCAAGAACTGACATTTCAGGGTATTGCACTCTGTATATCAGGGACATTTAAAATTTACCAAACAAATATCCATGACCAGAATCTAGAGTTTTATAAGAATATTTTGTTTATCTATATTTCCTAGATCTGCAGGGCTAGAAATTAAGGAATGAAGAACCTTGGCATGCCATTTTCTCACTATACAACAAAGTGTAGTACTTATAAATAACATAGATATAAACCAAGTATTTCACATAAAAATTTACAGAATTGGAGACATGTGCCTGATTCAATGCACAGATAAATCCAGGTAGCTATCAAGCCCCATTTTGATTTCTTTTAAGCTCCTTTTAGTAATGGTAAGACATTAAATCGGAACAATGTGTAGAATACCACAAGGTTATAATGAAATAATTTATTTCTTTCAGTATATTAAAAATAGTCTGAGTTAGTTATTCTGAGAAAATACAGCGAAAAACCATGTAGAAGACAATTGTGAATTTGTAAGAACCATTTTTGGGTTGACTTATGCTTTTAACAAGCATTTTGTAACTTTCTTTCTTACTATTATTGCCATTTTATTGGCCAATTTTGCTGTGGTTCACAAAATTTGAATCACCTCAGAATCATATTTCACACTCAGCTAACTTCGAATATATCTTAAAAATCTCACAGATGTAAGCAGCATTCAGGAGCATACATTTTAATAGGTGTTCTCAAGCTTTTCACCAGCCACCCATCAGGGCAGCCACCCCATCACCACCCACCCACCCTTCAATTTTTCCTTCCTTGTGAGAATCAAATGACATGTCTATGAAAACATGACATGTGTGAACTTGGACAAACCTAGCATTAGAATATTTTTGTTGGGTTTTTTGTTGGGTTTTGGGTTTTTTTTGAGGGGGGGTGTTGTCTATTAGTGACTGTGAAAGAATTACAAATGCTGTGCAGAGTCATCAGGGCAGGGCAGAGGCTGCAGCTCACAAAGCTACTCTCAGGACCCTAGTGTTCAATTGCCAAAAACAGTGATTTGAACAAAATTGACTGCACCCATGGTGTGGACCTTTGTCCCAGCTTCTCCCTCCCTTCTAGGACATATTTTCCCTCCTGCTCCCAAGATGAAGTCTGCAGAAGATATAAACACTACAATTTTTACTAACAGTTTTGACCACAAACCTAAGAGGATGTATTCTGTAAATACAAAATAATCAGAGTTCAGCTTTCTCAATCACAAAAGCAGCCATCCCTCACAAAACCACATTTCCATATGTTAATTTACTATTGGATAGAGAAATTAGCATCACTATGGGATTGTCTATAAAATTTCCTAAAAATACAGATTAAATTGCAGGAAAAAATACATGTATTTCACAGACATCTTTAAGACACAGTAAAATTAAAATATTGATCTTAATATTGGTTTACTGTAATTTAAAAGTATAATTTATTCTTTCCTTAATATTATATCTTTAACCAGAATACATATTTTTTGAGTCTAGCTAAGCAATAATTCAAAGAGAAAATTGGAACTACAGTTAAGAAGTACCTTCACAGTTCATGAGATAATAAAAAATAATATAATACTTTTCTATTTACCAGGCTTGTCAAAACTGTCACCTGCACACTTATTAGCATAATTCAATCAGAAAATCACAGTGTACCACCTTCTCACATTTAATGGCTAAATGAGTTCTTTATGGTTTCACACCTCATACTCACCTCAAGAATGTCACCACAATGAAGCTCTTAAGATGAAGGAGAAAGGGACAATGAATATGTAAGCAATCTGTCTACTTTGTATCAAGTAACAGCAACCTCTAACTTCTAATAATAAAAATGGAACTTTTATTTAAACAGAAAATCTTCCATTTCTGAATCTGGTAGTCAGGGCACCATCTGGTCTTTGTTTTTCTCTGTTTCTTTATTGGGCTATCCCCAGGCTCCTTAGAAACTTCCCAGATGTATGTTTTCCCCAGTTCCCAGCCCTCTCTCTCCAGGGGGCCTAAGATGTCCATCATTGCAATCAATCTCATCTGCACTAAGCTGGTGCAAGAGGACGAGGGAAGTTTACTCAAGAGAGATCTGTGTCAAATGTATATGATTTCCTTTAACCTGCTTTCTGATAAGCTTCTTGTTTGCCAGGCATTTGTCAGATGTTGTCACAAGGGACATCCATCCTAACTCAGTATTTAAGAAAAAATTAGAAGGAAACTGATGCCTGACATTTATTTATACATAATGCTAACATTTATGCCCTATCATTATTGTATTCTTTTTGGGCTGCTTTCTATTAAATCAACATTACAAAATGCAGAGGTTTTTTTTAACCTAATTTACTTTATGTGCTTTTCTCCTAAATTAAATATATGTGACTGCAGACAATTTTCAGAATGGAAGTAAAGATTATAGAACATAATTCAAACTGCAGTAGCAAGTGCTAAAATCTGAAGATAAGCTATCCCTTCACTTTGTGATTTGTGAAAACACTATATCATTTCAGACATATATTATGTCATCACCACAGTGTTTCTTGCACAGAGCCTGTGTTACCATAATTCTAACCAGATTTAGAAAACAGAAAAATCTTTAGGTAATCTGATTTCATTCCCAACACTTCAACTGCATTAATATAAACATCTGTCAGGTCAGAATCCTGTGGCATAATTAAAATGTCTCCAGGTTTCTCTTGATATATTATCTTCACATATTGGGGTAAGGAAAGAATTTAACCTATACCTAGCACTTTTCTAAACAGCAACCACAGGCAGTCATTTTATGCTGAGAAACTTCCTAGGATATTGTCCTACATTGTAGTTTCTCCAGCACCAAAGGGATTTTAAGAATGCATCTGCCATTATGCAGTAAGACAACTCAGCAGTGGGGTTTGTTTGTTCATGTTGAAATCAGATTGCTCTGGAGCATGACTCCACAGAGAATCAGAGCAGCACGATTAAAAGACCATCGAACTGAGGCAAGGAGGAAGGTGTTTGAATGGGAAGTCTGACCAGGGATTGCACAATTTGTCAGTGAGAAACAGTTCCTGACTTGCTGACTACAGAATACAGGTGAGCATATAAATTCCAGGTGGTCTTTGCAAAAGAGGCTCTATGCATGGGAGTCTGGAGGCCAGTGAAAGCTGGACATGCAGTTCTAAGCTACTCTGGAAATCCCAGCACCAGGGTGAAACATGTCCTATGCGTATTCAGGTAACTTGAGATTGCATTTATCTCACTTACTAAGCAATATATTAAAAAAACCAAAAAAACCACCAAAAAAAAAAAACCAAACCAAAAAGAAATCACAAAGAGTGCAAAATGAGAATAAAGGACTGAGACAGCCTGAAACAGATGCAGGGAGAGGGGTGGCAGGAGGGGAACTACACAGTAAGACTGTCAGAGCTACTGAAGCAATGAAGAAGAAGAGAAGGAGGAAGGGGGAGAGACAGGCTTTAATTCCTTCTCAGCAAGCTTTGGCAATCTTCCTGCAATATAGAAATGCCCAAACTAATTTCCAAATGATCAGTCTAGCTTTTCAGTACTATGTAAGGACAAAATGATTAGTGAGGACTAATTTATCCTGCTTTTCAGCCTCTATGAGAGTAGACATACCTGAAAGGCATGAATACACACAGTTTTAAATATATTTCATTAAAGTACGAAATAAGGCATGGCTTAAATAAAGCTTGACAAATTTATAAACCACATCACCATGAGCTTATAGGCCAACAACCTACATGTCAAGTTATTGCAGAACATCTAATGAAAAAAAAAAATATCACTGGCATAAAACATTTAATTTTAGAATAGAAATTTAAAATGGATGGATTCCAGAACTTTTTCCATGGTCTTTTGGTTTTGGGCTTTTGTTTGGGTTTTTTAACATGTTCATCTTGTCAGCTGGATTATATACCACTACGGAAGGAAAAAACCTGACCCTCGCTCCAGACTTACCTGGTCTCTCATCCTGATTTTAGAATGACAGTTTCAAGACTCAGAACAGAATATCCAAGTTGAAGAATGTAAGAGTTTTCCTTTCTATGAAAAGAATGTTTTTGTTAATTTATTCATTGGAGAATTTCCTTACAAATAACCAGCTGTAGCACAACCAGCTGCTCAGGGTGATACCAAGGAAATTAACAGATACTTTTAAGAAACATTACTAAGCAATTCAAATAGTGGAATCAAAATGCAACTTTCACTAGAGACCATCTCTGCAGACCTGCTTCTTTGTTAGCTACTAGTGGTTTATGTTGTAAAGCTGTTCTCTTTCACAAACCCAAAAGGGACACATTTGTGTGTCTGCTGTATCAAAAAGCAGGACAAGTACAGTAAGGCAATAATCAGCAACAGCAAATTTGTTGGTTTTCTTGGTATACTGTAGGGACCAGCCACCAGTAAGCTCACATAACACAGACAAAATACAGGTGAACCAACTTCAGAATGCTACCATTATTTGCTTATAACACACTGTGGAATACCTTTTTTCTTCCCATCCAATGGTGATAGGCTATAAAGTGGAGCATTACATATATAATTATGCTATTTCACCAGTAGTGTGTTCAGTATATAACAAACATGAGGAAAAAAATATAAAAATAAAAAGATGGAATGGCTGTTCTTATAAAAGCATTTATTTTAGACTACACATTGGGACTTGAGACCATACCTTGAGATCCTGATTTAGATTAAATAGGTGTCAAGATCTTCCAGCTTCATCTGATCTCGTAAGACCTGCTCCACTTGGATTAACTTGGAAGAATGTACACTCCTTCAAGTAAAGTTGAATATTTTTTTCTAGCAAGACAAGAAAGAAAATCAAAATACGTTTTTGTTTGTAAAAATACAAAGATAACACCACATTGCTCGTCCTCAGAATCCCAGAGAGTGTAAAATTTATCTAATTCAGAACTAACTCCTTTATTTTATATAAAAACATGTTAAATAATAAAATAAATAAATAAATAAATAAAACAAAACCCAAAACATTTGTCAGTCTGAGAAGTATACAAAGAAGAAAGATAACACAAAGCCATTGATAATGCTCATGCACCTGCACCTTGATAAGAGTAATGAAGGGAGGAATGGCAAGGAACGCACATCTCCAGTGAAAGAATTTGAATGGTTCATCTTTGAAAGTTTATCAAAGCGGGAAGCTACTGACCATGCAGCTGAATTTTCAGAGAAAAAGAGAAAAAAGAGAAAAAATAGCTCTTGAAAGAAGTATTAAGGATCTAGTTACTAACATTGAAGGGAATTACATCCATATGCAGACTCAAATTTATGTAAAAAAAAAAATCTTAACCTAGTTTTATGTAGACAGCAGCATTAAATGTCAGCTTAAGTTTAGAAATATGGATTTTGTCCTTCACTGGAACAAAAGCAAAGCATTTCAGATTTTATTGCAATATGTCCCAGAGTCTGTATTCCAAATATAAGAATTCAAATTTGGAGCTGTTTTGGTTTTATGTAGTATTTCTCTTTCCTCCCTTTTGCTTTCTTTTTTCTAGTAAAAAGTAAAAAAAGAACTTTGAAACCCCAAAAACTATGCAAATTTTATCAGAATTACCCCATAACCTTGAAGCAGCATATTTTGAAGACAATAAATTTAATTAGAATATTTTTTAACTGGTATCCCAATATCTTAATTTTTTACTAGCATGTCTTTTACTGTGAATTTAAGTGTGTACAAGGAAAGGTCAAAAAAAGCTAAGCGCAATCTTTAATAAAAACAGCACTAAAAAACATTCCATCAATTTGGTTGACAACCCAACTGAGTGGGAAGGGATTTCTGAGAGAGTTCTCATTTAAATTCTTCTCACAAGACAATGTAAATGTACAGGAAATTATTTTTTTTTTCTTTCAGGTCAGTTCACCAATCCTTAGAGAAGCCTATAATAAACCAGTAAACACTTGCTAGAGTAATTTTTTACCACTTACTAAGATGACAGCATGGACAAGTTTTAAACTCATGAGCACATATGATATCGGACAGGTTGAGCACAGATACATTTGGAAAACACCCATGAGTGTGAGCTAATGAGCAGTCTTAGGTGACATTAGATTCTTTTTAGATGTATTTCCATAAGGAAACTTTGGTTTCAGCCTGCAGCTGAGCCCTGTGTAGGGAGATTTGAAGGACTGTCTCTCCTATGATCACCAGAGATAACAGTGCAGACAGAGCTTCCCTGGGAAGCTCACAAAGCCACTGCTATCTTAACACTGAAAATCTTCTACACAACAAACATGTGGTATACACCTTGAGACAGAAATGTAACTCATTGAGAACAATGCAAAATAATCCAATTTTAATCAAAACAAGGTTTTACACCAATTTCTTTAATAACTTAGGAATTTGATCATAAAATCATGCCATCTCAGTGTGATGCCCTTCGAAGAAAAATGTGGCACATCTTCAAAACACAGTACATTTATAATGGAACCCAGCTTACTACCTGAACTTTCCTGAAACTAGTATTATTTTCTACATCATCTTTGGTATGAAAATTCTGTGCAAAATCCTATTTTTTGACATTAGTATCAGAAGCAATAATCATTGCAATTATGAAACCATTTAATAAATCTGCCTCTGGAAACTGCTCCTGGTGTGAGACTGTCAAAGTCTACCAATGTTCATATTTGTGATGTAGTATGACAGCGCTGGCCTGAGAGCAGAAGACAAAGACATATTGCATAATAAGCATTTATTCCCAGTACATATTTTTAAATGTATAGCTGGATGATTTAACACTATGATAATCTCATTCTTATTAATGCAGCGATCACAGTTGCAGTCTCAATTTATGAGACTCATTCATTCACATCCATCAAGCTGCTAAGTATTTGATCGTCACAGTGTTTTCTAAAGGAAATGTATTCAGAGTAATTTTAAATTTTAATACCAAAGTATATTGCATTAGAAATCTCTCCCAAATACATCATTTTCTTCTCAGTCAAATTCAAGCTGCTTACTCATTCTGCATTTTCCTTTGGTTGGCACAATCCACAAAATATTTCTACTGACACATTCAGCTCTCAAGCAACTGAGACCCACCATGTTTCTGATTCTATGCTTTTCCTGGTGAGATATTAGAGGTTAGTCCTACCCATGCAAAACACATTTAAAAAGTGGTGCTTGTTAAAAAAACATCTAATTTGTATTTTTATCCAGAACAGGACACTAATGATATTCGAAAGGACATGTGTTTTGATCAAAATCAAAACAGGTTTTTTTTTAATTTTTCTGTTGATCACTGTGGAACGTATCCAGCTCAAAATTGTGCTTCTTTCTCTTAACCCACAGTATCAAAGCTGGCAATGTATATCCCAGTTTGTAAAGCATGCAAGCACATGCTTTCTTTGTGTATGCACAAAAAGCTCTTTCCTAGGTTGAAAATAAGGACATTCATAAAAGTGAAAGCATTCCCCAGATGAAATGTGAGAAAGTTAGTGGCTACAATGCTAAAATGAAGTCAACACAAGCACATGCTAAAAGTAATTGATTTAAACACATTGTTAAATCAGAGCCTAAATTACAATTGCAGAGCCAATTTCCATCTCCTCAGCATTACAATTACTACTGTCAGGCAGCAAGGACTTACTAAAGGGTCTCTGATCTCTTGATTAGCAGCATTTAGTGTGGTCCATTGCTCATGCTTAAGTGATAAAAGCAGTCATTTATCTGAACAGAATATCATATGTACCATCACTGCACTGAGACCAAATGCAAAATTATAAAATCATAGCATGTTTTTTGCTGGTAAGGGCCTAAAAGATCATCTAGTTTCAAACCTCCTACCATGGGCAGGGATGTCTCTCACTAGACTAGGTTCAGTACAAACGCCTGGAAAATAATTTGTGCTAGAAGGCAGCCACATCAGCAGGCAAAAGATGCAAAAATGCAAAGAAGCCATTTGAAGCCACCAGTTTCTGAAAAAAGGAAGTTCTACTGGGAATCCCCAATGTTGCCACTGATCACAGTCACATGAAAGCATGGATCGGAGACTTGCTGATTCATAGCACATATCACATAGTACTTTTGTCTGCCTTTCCAGGACTAACTGATTTACAACCGTGTATTTTTATTGCAATACAGACTTTAGGATTTTAAGGTCTATCCAAAATGGTCAGAAAACCGGACAGAGCTGGCTGTATCTAAGCAAGTGTTTCTTCGCAAAGACAGTGGAACAGGTAGCTCAGTGAACGTTAAGAAATAATGCCTCGCTGCCACCTAGAGGCAATCCAGACATTCCCTTTCTTAACCATCAGATAAAACCTTCCCTGGTTCTCCTGCCCAAAATGGAGATATTCTCTATTGAGTTACAAGGATAAAGTAGATTAATCTCGAGTTTGTTAAGCAGGCAATGAAGTAAATCAACGCTCTATGGAAAATGGGTATTAGCTAACACTCAGTCAAATATCCAGATCTTTCTATTACCAACAATGTTGTAACTAAGCCCAAAGACTGTGACATCCTGCACTACAGGGATCTCCTTCAGAGGCAAAAATCTGAGTAAATGTAAGCATCTGTATTTTATAACATACAGGTAAAACTTTGATTAAAGAGTATCAAAGATGCAAAATCACATCTATGGGGTATAGTCAGACAGTCTGAAACCAGTAATGCAAATCCCATCTTTAAGTCTTTAATAAAAGGACAAGAAATATTTCAAAGAAGTCTCCAGAATTCTATTTTCACTATTGCTACATTAAAATTCTTGCTGACTTCTTGAGTGTTGAAATGTTGCTTGAGAAAATAATTTAAACACACAGCTATGAAGAAACTCTAGACATGTTTAAGTAAAAGTCTCTGTCTTCATTTATTTCTATAACTTTTATTAACCCTATAATTTTAGATGAATTTTTCCATGCTGGGTATCTGCACAGACTAATGGATTTGGGGAAGTTTTGTTTTTAATATTCAGACTTCCTCTTTTGATGTAGTTAAGTAAACAATTTGCAAAGAAACTTGAGAGGGTTTGGAGGAGGTGGTGGCAGAAAGGTCTTAAAAAGCTATTAGTTTAGTTGTTGCACTAATAAATTCTAGTACTTCCTAAACTTCAAAGCAGAGTTTTCAATTTGCTAGGGAGTCATCACTCACCCTGTCTACCTTTTGAAAGACTTGAGTTCACATGCATCTACCCCGGTTCTACAGCCATCAAAAAAACTGTCACTTGCACATGTCCAGCAGAAATTTTCAAAGAGCTTAGCAGTTCAATTCTCCAAAGAGTCTGCCTAGAATGAGTGTCAAAGCTCCTAGAAACCAAAAAGAAAGGATTGTATTCATAGACCGTTGTCATTATGGATTTTGCAACCAGCTCATGCAGGATTTTCCCTAAAACTATCAGAGAGGTTATTCAGAAGATACCGGAAACCAAGGGTAGAATTACTTAGGAAGCATATTCTTAAGTATCTCAGGTACTCCATTTTTTTTCTCCTATTTTTTGTAATCCCTTTTTTTTCTTTAACTCCCAGGGGTTGCTATTTTTCTTTTCTTGGTTAAAAAAAAAAAAAATTGACAGAATTTCTCTGCAACAGTTTAATCCCTATTTGAAACAGACAAGAACCTGCAGCAAATTTCAGAGACCAAGTTGATTTATCCAGAATACAATGATTATAACCAGGATAAGTACAAGGCTGCTCAATGCAGTCATTATACAGGACCCACATCCATTCTGCATGTGACATTAAGCTTATTTATTAGCTACTCAACTTTTTAGTGACCATGTAAAATGGAAGATATGAATGTATCTCTGTTCAAATTCTGTCCTAGAGAGAAGAGGAAATACAAAGCAGACAAAATGGGGAGGAAAACATCTTTCATGAGAAGGGGGCTAAGTGCAAGATAGGAATGGTGGTTGTGACTGATCTGCAGCCTCTTCATAACAGTATGCTTTGAATACTATTTAACTTTATTACTGGAATTACTGGAACTTTATTATTGGAATACCCAATCTGCAAGACAGCCTCATAAAAAATATCCTTCTCATGAAATCTATGTTTTTCACAGCACTGAGAATGCACAAGAAACAATCCTTTTTGCATAGGGAGCTTGAAATGACAGCCACCTCACTGCTGTCGGAAGAACTGTAGTTGCATGTCTCTGTCTTCACACAGGCTGCACAGGACTTTAGGCCTCTGCTTCTCTTACCAGGTATTTTTTAATCATAAGTGCCTAAGCAACCAACAAGACTGAGACCAGCCCTTTGTTCACTTCCTTAGCCTCCCCAAAAGGGAACTGTGACTGCATTTACTGCCTGGTTATAAAGCTACTGATGTGATAGGCTTTTGACTTTCTATCTGCAGCAGATGATTCAGCTGACCATAATTTTCTGGATGCCTAGAAAACAAAAGTGTGCTCTCTGGCACCTCTTAAAACATGAGACACATAATACAGACCAGGTAGCTACAAAAAGGAAAAATAAAATAAAAACAACAAAAAAAGCACCATTGCATTCTAATACCAAACAGCCAGAAAAAGACGGGATAGAGTACCAGCCAGAAAGATGCCCTGAACTGTGCAAAAGGAAATTATTTTTCATTGTTTGTTTCACACTGTGTTCAGGACAACAGAATATTCCTTCTTTGAAATGAACAGCATTACGTGAAAGAAATATGATTCCATTATCAGTTTATTCCCCTCTTGGGAAGAACCCATAAGCCTCCCTAAAACTTAATGTTTGGGTCAGAAGTATGAGGTCATTCTGTTCTCTGACATAGAGAGTATTGGTTCATAAAGAGGAATTTCAATGGCAGGATTATCTCTTTATCAATATATCTTAATACTTGGCATTATCATTGACTTTTCCTCCTGGGGCTTACCTTCTACAACAGGTTTAAAAGAGTTAATAGTTCACACCCATACTATACATCATTTTAAGGACCCAACTCAACTGAAAATGCCTCAGCTGTAGTTTCAGATACTTAAGACAATCACTGGAAAAGTTATTCTATTTTGTCAGAGCTTTTCTCAAATTCCTTGAGTGGTACCCTGAGATAGCAGTGGTTCAGCAACTCTAGTGCTGAGAAGGGAGAGGGAGAAAAAAATCCACTCAAAGTATTTATACTTATTCCCTGACTTTGGAGGAACGGAGCTGCTGCCAGCTATTAGAAGTGTTTAGCTTTTCTTGGGTTACAGGAAGCACTTAAGAAAACTGTTTCTCACTTTTCATTCTGAAAAAAAGCCCACAGAGTTGGATGACACTAATATCCAGAAGCTCACAATCTCTAACTAGCAGTGATACCACTGCTTCCTCCCTCTGTACCACCCCAGATGCTGTGGACTTGTATCAGTTGAACCAGTCACAGCACTTGTCGGACCTTCCACGTAAGAGAAGCTGAAGCATTAATCTAGCAGAATATTAGCTCAAAAAATAAAAATTTAAAAAAAACCAAAAAAAAACCCAAAAAAAACCACAAAAAGGGGGGTAGGGAGTGTTGTGTCTTGGCTTATAAAACTCACTTGGCTCCCATAAATGTCTGACAGGCACCAAAGCTGGCATGAGGGAAGGGAAGAACTGTGGAGCAAAGGAGTGGTGAAAAGGCAGAAGCAAAGAAATTGAGTGAAAACCATGTTTTAAATACAACAAAGGTTAAGCTTTCGTAAGTCTAGACCCTAAATCTATAGGGCTCAAATGACCCTTTTTCAACAACAGATTTTGCTAATCCAGCAGGCATGTCAGAACTGTGTCCACTTACCTCATCTTTGCATATCTGACAACCAAATAAAGTTACTTGGCATGAAAATTCTTGGTTATATTTCTGGCATTCTCTCCAAAGACATGCCAGTATTTCAGAATAACACTTTCTCTGCAATTCAGTGCACTTCAGAGAAGCAGGAAGATGATATAATGCAGTTTATTATCAAAATGGATCATTAAATTGGTTCCATTTTCATAGCTGCAGAAAAATCAGTCAAGCTAACCTACATGCCATGAAGCTATCAAATCAAAAGAAAATTTCCCAATAAGCCTGCACAGAAAAGAATAGTATTTAGTAATGGTAATTGCAAATGTTAATGAAATTATTTTCTCTCAGACACCATAAGAATTTGTGAAAGTTAATAATGACATTGAGATACAACTGCTAATCATTGCAAGGTCCTTTCCATCGTAGTCAATCAACCAATTGCTATCAACCATTTCCCTAGTTATTTCAGGTCGACTATTATTTTCAAAATAACTCTCATAATGTTTTTCTTATTCAAACAAATTCCCCTTAGATTCCTGTTACATTGAATAGTAATTTCAGACTAAAAGTAAAAGACAAGATACAAAGCTTCAAGAATGATTTGCAAAGAGAAATGAAACACTGGTAATTGTTCAGGGTTTCTGTGACAGCAATATGTAGGTGATTAAAACTGATTTATAAAATATAACTGATCATTAGACACTAATGTGCTATCAAGTTTAATGGTCATTTGTTTTTTCTTGGGAGTATTTTCTTTGTGACAAGGTACAGCTGTCAGACCTTCAACAGATCTTGATTTTTTCTGGCAGAAAAAAACCAACAATCTGCAGTTCACTGAATATTTTCCAAGCATATTCCCAGTTGCCATAGAGGTAGTAGACATTCTGGAGAAACTCCAGGTGAAGCTAAAACCAAGCAGCTCTTGGCATTGCAAAAATTATTTTGATACTGTCAAACACTCCAATAAGATCCAATAGTGAATTACAAAAGTTCTGCTTCAAAGGTTTCACAAATCCTTCTTTGGAGTTGATCAGAAGCCTCCAAAATACACAAGTGTTTCAATATGGGCACACAATAACTTCAGAGCTATGAATATCTGAGATATGCCACCATCTGCATCGTACTACCTATGGAGCAATATCATATTAGGACAGAAAGTTGGGCTACCTTCTAGCAGGCAAGTACAAAAAAATTTTGGTTATTTCTGTACTTTGCAAAATTCTTGTGGAGTAATTCAGCAAGAGCTGAACAGTCTGTTCAGTGATCCTAACAGAGTGGGAGATGAGGACAATCTGAGGCTGCCATTTGTGTGAATTTAATGCTCAGATTTGATTTATTTATTGATCTTGTTTTACAACTGAAATAGTCAAGTTCCAAGCAGTGTTTAGCTGCAGTTGGTCAGCTATGTTGCAGGGTATTTTCATACACTCCCCAGCTGGATACATTTACAGGCATATCCAGCAAGTGTTATCCAGCTCAAAGGAAAATGCAGATGTTTCCCACAGTGCATGAAACCTTGGGGTTTGCATTCTGTGAGCATTTAGGATTGACAGATTATCTGGACAGCAAGGAGAGGTGAAAGGAAGGAGAAAGCTTGTCTGAAAAAATTCATTTAACAGTTCAAAACACTTCACACTATTTACCCCAGCTTTAATTGTAATTGACTCTGAAGGACACATTTTGCACATAAGCATACTGAAGAGATTTAATCTCTTTTGACGCTCATGGGCATAAAGATTTTATCATGGGATATCTAGGGAGAGATAATAGTCCCTAAAAGAAAAACGAGAATACATGCCAATTCTATAAAAGCCTTATTCTCTCCTCCCAAAAATAAATTGAAAAGAGCTTAAAGGTCTTTTTTGATCTAAATGATTCTATGATGCTAAGATACACAAGCCCTCATTAACATATTTCAAACTCATATAAGGGCCTATAAAATCCCACATATTATATGCAGGACTCCTTCTGACACTATACAAAAATAGTTAATAGCATTTAGAGAGATGAGTCTATTCCTGACTACTTCTGACACTTGAACTGAATCTTATCTGAATCCTGGTCCTTAAAAATATTTTCTTTAGATGATGTGCCTTTACAAGGATGTTGCTCTCATCCAGATGCAGTTGTTCCAACCATGCACATGCATATCAGAACATAATCTTGGATATAAAAAATTAAACAAAACTAAAAAGCAAACTTTATTAGCATGAGGTCTTGCCATGGTTTAACACAGCAGGCAGTGAAATACCACACAGCTGCTCACTATTCAATTCCTCTGCATCATCACAGAGGGATGGGAGACAGAAGTGGGGGAGAAAATGTCAAATCTGTGAGTTGAGATAAAGGAACAGTTTAATAGGACAGAAAAGGAAGAGGAAATAGTAATAGCAATACCAATGCTACTAATAATAGGATTTGAATATACAAAGCAAGTCATTCACCACCTGCTGAATGATTCCCAGCCATACCCAAAGAGTGGCCCCAGACCAGCTTTTGCCCTAGTTTATATACTGAGAGTGCCATTATATGGTATGGAATACCCCTTTGGCCAGTGTGCATCAGCAGTCTCAGCTGCATAGTCTCCTCCTGGTGGGGTGGGATGAGAAGCTTAAAAGTTCTTTACTCTGTGTAAACATGGCTTAGCAACAACTTAAACATCAGTGTGTTATCAACATCACTCTTATCTTAATTCCAAAACATAGCACTATACTGCTACTGGAAAAAAATTAACTCTAATCCTGGCCAACACTGGGGCAGGTCTCTAGCTCCTCTTAATTCAACCAGTGGGTATCAATGAACTCCAAGTTTTCTGCAAGTCAGACAGACATGTGAAATTATTTTATCTGTCATAATGTCAAATTATTTCATCTGTCATAATGTCAAGATGTGATACTTTCACCTCAAGATCCAGAAGTATTTTCTTAACAATTATTTCTGTACTGAACCCCCTCAGCCTTCAGCTTATTTTTTTAAGTGCAGAGCAATTCAAATTATGACAGATGAGATGAGATCCCCTAGAAAAGGTAAGCAATTCCAGTCTAAATCTCTCACATTGATTAACACCCTGTACCTAGTAGGTGTCATTACTAACTAATACAGTGACAGTCAATAGTTAGTATTACTTTCAAAGGGAAAAATCATATTACGCTTCTAAAAATTTCATCCAGCTATTACAAATTTTGCTTTGCAGTCAGCTATTCACTTCAGTTTTAAAGAACACTTTTGAAGCTGGTCCTGTTACCAGACATTCACATTCAGATAAAAAGCCATAAAATTACTTTACATTAAAAACATACTTTTTACAGGTGTTATACTAGATCTTATAAAAATGGCATCCCAAGACTGTTAGTCAGGACAAATACAGAAATACCATTTCATTCATAAAAGAAGAATGGAGCATTGTATTTTTAAGTAGGACTCAAATATATTGTTTTCCAATTTATAAATTTTTACACATCATTTTCCAACCTGTAAATGAGAAATGCAATTCTCATTTTTGCAAACAATTAATAAAACAACTTTCTTTCAACCTTTGTCTCTTTAGACTAGAAAGAACTCATCGAGCCAAAGTACTAGCCCTGTGCATGAATACTTCTGCTGATCTGGCACCTAAGGCTAATGTTCAAGTTATTCATAAAATCAAGATTAAAATCTGTAAGGAAAAGAGATAGAATAAGTCACTTGGGCTCATGGCTATTAATCCTTCATTTCTTGAGCAAATCTTTTGCAAAGCACTCTTAAGTTACTTATTATTTCAGGTAGAAAAAGGTCAAATATAGAAAGCTATTATTAGTTAAGATGTGAATATGAATCACCTAGATCCTACAAGAGAAAGCAAGCACTGATCATAAGTAGTTAATTCAAGGTTTTAAAATAGTAGTGTATTTCATATTAGAATTAAAATAATACTAGTGTAGTAAGTTGCCCAATAGGAGTAGTCATAAATACTGACAATAATTTTAATATTTTGATAAATATTGACATTTAGAAATCTTTTCTTTTCTGAGGATCCTGTTGACTATTTCATATCTAGGAATCTACTTACATCAGACAGTAGAAAAGTTCCTTTTCCACCCAGTTCCATTTATTGGTTTATTTGCGGGTGAAATTATTTCTTTGTCCTTGTCAAAGTCACAAGGTGCCTTGGGAACACCATGGGAAATTCTGAGAACAAGGTACACATAGGGTAAAAAATCATGTGGAAGAAAACATCCAGTGAAACAGGCAGTTCTCTCTACTCAGCTTTTCATACTTGGATGCTGGCAGTAATTGCTGACCAGTGTAGTGTGGGTTATTGCACTCCTGCCTGATGGCTTTGCAGTAACATACTCCTGATAATCCTAATAAAGTACAACAGGTAAAATTTTCTGTCTTCTTGTGGGGAAAGGAAGTGATATTTATTCTAACAATCTCTTTAATAGCAGGATTTTAATAAACTTCACTATTTGGTTCTAGCTGCTTGAAGGATTGTTTGGGGCTTTTTTTCTATTATGACAATTTTCTAACCTCATCTAGCTCTGTTACTGTTTGCTAAAATTTAAAGCACAGCTGTCACAGAGAAAATTTTGATGCTTTGCAGCCTTTTCTATTTTTGTTTAGTTTCTTCTCCTCAAAAAGGACTTGCATTAATGTCTGAAGCATTTAATGTCAGTTTACTAGTTAGTGTTCAGGTAATGAAGCAAAGCACAAAATTCTGATGGAGGGCTTGGTCAGGAGCTATTTCAGAAATGAATTGCCAAGCACAAAAATATTTCAATTAGAACCACTTGCATTTTAAACAGAATATTTTATGCTTCTGAGGAAAAAAAATTGAAAACACTAAAGTTTTCAATACTAGTAGTAGTACTACTACTACTACTAATAATAACAGAAATAATAATATATTATTATGTTAGTTCTAATCTGTATTTTGGAAGATTGGAAAAACTACTGAAAACTTATAAAAAAGCCAAATATTTCCTGATTTTGTTTCAAAATAAAAAAGTGTTCATTCTCTGTTGAATTACTTTATTAGTAAAACATGTTAATTTAAAACACGTTTCAGTAAAACACCTACATGCTCTTGGCAAGCCTAACATCAAACATAAAATGTAACTGGATATTGCAGAATGGAAACAGGCAGAAAAATTACTTGTGATTTGGGTAAAAGAGCTAAACCTTTCAATTATCCAAGGACAGAAATAAGACTGGAGTCGATTTGGGCAGCTCTGCATTGTTATAGAAATGTATGAGAACAGCATGAAGCTGTAGAGGGAGAATTTACGTATTTAAGCCTATTGATGCTAAACTTGCCTTCCTAATACCCTCTACTTATCCTAAAGAAATAGATGCTGGAATTGGCTGGGCCTGTGGACGAGGGGTTGAAAGCTAATCCTGCAGTGAAAAAAATCCTCTTTAGGATAAAATTTTAAAAGCACCAGAAGAGAAAGCTTTGGAGTACTGTCACAGAAATAGTAAGTTTGGGATGGAATATGAAGAGAAATCTCTATAAGATTAAGAAATAAAGAATAGTGATTGTGAGAGCTTGGGAAACTAATCACCCAAACTTGGATGCAATATAAATGCCATCATTAGGAACTGAAGGCTTAGGTAGTCTTGAACCTGCTGTAAGACAGATTTCTTTAATAAATACCCAGTGAACCAAGGAAAATTAATGCTGCTTTGGACATGGGTTTAGCAAGAATCAAGGTCTTACAGAACAGCTTTTCATAGAAAATAATCTTGGCTATAGTGATCATAAACTGAATCAGTCTCTATCAAACTGCAAGACAGACAACAGGCCTGCCTATGACTAATGTTTGGGATTTTAGAAAGGAACTAATGAAAGCATACACAGTGAATTAAGAATAAAAAGCTTTTAACACATAGAAAGTAAGGAATCACTTTAAATGAAAGAGCAGGCACTATTTCTGGTTTAAATTGTAAGGAAGAAAGAACAAAAGAAGCTAATAAAAAAAAGAGTATGAGGCTTACTTCAGTGAATTAGCTGCTTTTGTAGACATGCAAATCTACCAAGAACAAAGAGAGAGCACTGTTTCTCAGAAGTTACAGGATATAGAAAAGAGGGAAATAGCTATTTTTTTTTGTGTGAGACTTCATTTACCATTAAAATAATCAGCACAAATTCTTTAAAACCAATAAAGGAGCATGGGAAATAAAAATGTTACAGTGTACAAATACATAATGTATTAGAGATTAACATTACTCTGATCTGATTACAGTTCTGATCCACATATTAAATGCGTATTTTGTCTCCATTTTCTATAAAGTTAATGATGAGGACATTAGTGGAAAAAGGAGCAAAAATGAGGGTAGTGCATAAGAAATTATGACACCTGAGGGAGAAATAAATGTTAACATCCTTAATACCTCATAAAGCAAAAATAAGGCAGGCTGGATAGTTCATGGCGGAATACAGGAAATATGAAACTGTCACATGAAATTGACGCTCTGATTGCCAGAATTTTTGGGGGTAGTATCTTATGACTGGAGAACTGTAAAGGTAGAACTAAATTCAAAAGAACAAGAACAAAGACAACTTCTGGAACCACTAGACTTAATAAACTGATTTGCAAAAAAAAAAAAAAAAACCACCAGAATACCATTTGAAGGAAGAGTTAAAGGCAAAGAGAAATTTTAAAAAAGTATAAATTATAATGTGACTTTATCAAGGGTATATCATCTCAAACCAATCCAATATCTCTTTTCAAAAGTTATCTGCTTTATTTGACAGGAGAATATTATTTATCAGATATTTAAATAAGGCATTTGATTCATTCTCGCTGCAGAGAAAGTTAGCTAAAGGTGGAGAAGGCAGGTGCTAATACTCAATTTCTAAAGCAGGTAAGGATGAGTGTTTCTAAAGCAGCTAGAGGGATCAACAACAACTTATACTGGCTACGTAGACAAGGAATGAGGATAGTTTACTAGGTGTCTTATCAGTCCTTTGTAATACATTACTACAAGATCTTCAGGAAAAGAACTGATGAAATCAGCAGACAATATAAAGGTGTACTGGATTATCATTATTACAAAGACCAGAACATCTTATAAAAGCATTAAATTACTTATGATTTAACTGATAGTATGAAATATAAATTAATAGTAGGAAAAGCAAGTTCATGCCACTGGAAGATGACCATGAATAGTGATTACTGTAGTTACGAATAAACTAATGAGCTCACAAATGTATGGGGAAAGACATTTGTTGTGAAAGGAAGCAAAAGGCCTAATCAGAAATATTGTGTATAGTTCTGGACAACTAGTTTCAGTGAAGTTTAATTGGAATAGCTGCTAAAATGACTAAAATTATTTGAGAGCTAAATGGGGCAATGTCAGCACAAGATTAAATGATAGTAAGTTAGCTATAAATGCATCTTTACAACAAATTCAGGAAAAGGCTTCCAAATAGAGTAATGATAGCAACAAGAAAATTCTGTTATTTCAAGACAAAGATTTATGAGTTTATATAGAATATTGCATGAGTAGATAGAAGAGTTCGTTATGATAAGAACTCTTGCTCCTCTTACAAGATTTCCTAGACAGCTATAGATGTCTAAGTTACATACACACATGGGATTTATCCAAATCAAGTATCCAGGAGGGCTGGTAATCATCACCAGAGTATATAGAAGGGAACTCTCTCCTTATGATGGGTCTGCAGCATTCAGTGTTTGACTTTTGGTTTGTTTTTTTCATGTTTGCCACCACTGCATCCAGCATAGACTAAACTCAGATGGGGGGTTTATTTCTCTAATAGAATGTTAGTGCAGTGGACAGGACATAAATGAGCATTCACACTGAGACTTGTTACATTTCTGCCTTTGCCCTTGTACTACAAACCTTAATTTTATATGTCAACGGAAAACATTTCAATACAAGTACAACACAGTAGCATGTTAGCAGACATTTTCATATCTCACTGAACTGGCTGTCTGCATCACTGCACACAGCTGTTCCAGGTTGGACAAATCACTAAATGTGGCCTTCCTGTGTAATGGTGGAGTGTGAGATACAACACCATCCAACTTACCAACATCAGACAGATAATCAAAAGGAATGAGTACCCAGATCACATTGAATTTCAAACTTGGATACACAACTGAAGTAGCCCATATATATATATATAAACACATATACATATATATATATGTGTGTATATGTGTATAGATATATTCCACATCAAATTTCAGCAAAACAGGGGAAGTGGCAAAAGAAAAGAATTGTCAGGAAATTGAAAAGAAAATTAGAATTAAACATCGAATTAACTGAAAATTCACCATTCCCATTAATGTCCTTGTGAATGACAACTGAGAAAAAAATACTGAATTATACAAATTTTTTTTTTGCATTTTAAGTTGCCATTTACTGTTATTTCTGATGCCCTTCCCATACATTTCTCACTGTATTTTAAAAAAATATAGTGCATGAAGAAACAGTCCTCATTTCATTTGTTTGTCTGACATGTAAACAAACACAGGCTCCACTGTGACTGACAAATTTTCAAGGGGAATAGAGAAGAATCGTTGGTGAAAGAAACTGAATACTTGCAGCAAGTATGTCTAAGTGATGGTGACAGAATCAGGTTGAGACTAAATGGCTCCTGGGACCCAGGAGTTTTCTTAAATTTAGGACCCAAGGCAATAAACTCTCCTATCACCAGACAAGTAGCTTATTGGGCTGGAGGGTTGGATGCTATGGAGCAAGGTGAACCCTTCATAATCCCCATTGTCCATAAGTGAACTCTCTAGAGCTGTCACAAAAGCTGTGTGCACACAATCATGCACAAATGAGGACCCCATGATGTCCTACTACCTGCTACAGTAGATTTCACAATGTTAAAACCACTGATTAGAGGATCCATGACAATGTTTAAATCTTAGCTAGCTGCAAAATAGGATGAGATAGAAAGAGATAGCAAACATAATAAAAACAACTCCCTAAATGTGTGGAATTAATGTGAGACATTGCTAAATCCAGCTATGAAATGGGCTGGGACAATGCACCAGCTAAATAACAAAGCCCCAAAGGGAAGAGATTACACAGAGACCAGTGAAAAAGGGAAGAAAAACTAGACCAAAGAAAAAAAGGTAAGAACCCTTGAACAGAATCTCAAGAACCTAGAAATTAATTATGGTTGGATTACTAGAGCATTCCTGAGCATTCCTATAGCCTCAACTCAAGGTCAGCCTACTATCATTACATTGAGTCTAAATGAAGCATTCCAGAAAAAACATAACAGTGAAAGAAAGATGTATATTTCAACTTCCTAAAAGAGGAGGCAACCCCTTCCTCCCACTTAGGGAGAAACCACAGGCCATTAAGTGAGAAAATGAGTAATTGGGCCTGATTGTCCAGGATGCGGAGGCTGATCAGTGGATAGGCGATGATGGCCCATGCATTTTAACTCCAGTTAGTTAGGGGACAATTGGTGATATTTTTAATAAATACAGGAGCATAAATTTTAATGGTAACGCAAGATGCCAAGAAGCAGAGCATGAGATCCATATGGCAAACAGCTGAGGCAAGAAGTGTGAACTGCACAAATATTGTGTGTTAAATTACCAAGGGCAGTTTATGGCTCCCTAATGAAAGGCACAGGGCAATTGCTCACTTCACAATTAAAGGCCATTGTGAAAATATTTTAGGTTTTGATGTTTTAAATGGACACACCTGGCACATAGTGACAGGCAGTGCGTGTTCCTTCGGCTCAGACAGAAAGAAGGAATCTGCTCTATGGCTACTGTGTACAGCCCTTGCACCACCTGACACAAAAATTACTGAGATATTGCAGTATCCAATCTCTGTTGTGGCATGAAATAGAATTTCTGAAATCACAGCTGGTGTGGAGAAAAGACAATCATCTTCAGAACCGCTTCCAATTATCTCACCTGTCTGGTCATTTTGGTCATCAAGGTGACTGAACAATTGACAACACAGCCCCACTAACAGCTGCTGTACCAAACATTGCAAACCTAACATCTATCTTGCAAGCAGCTGCACACACCCGGATAGGAAGGGCTCACTACAAAAATTATATTCTTTATGGATCCATTGAATGGGTAGGATAAAGAAAAGTTTGCTTGGGAAGGAATACAATATGCCTTAACAGATTCTCATAAAACCCACCGCCACTCACACTGCACTTGCTGAACTTCTAGAGACAGCCTCATTCCCCCAAGATAGGAAACTGTACCGATTATCAGGGATAGCTGGATTGGTCAAACTTCCCTGGAGAAGGTGGGGAAAGCAGAAGGAGTAGCATGGCAAGTACTCAATACAGCAGAAATTGATATTCCACCCAGAAAATGTCACAGATCAAATAAAGTAATATTTTTAGGTACCTGGTGGATAGCAGGCAGTGCAGTGACTCCTTCAGATACCTTATGAAAAATCAGAGATATAAGTGCCCCAATCAAGAAAGGAGTTACAATAATTAATGGGAATTTTAGAATATTGGAGGGTGTTTTATCATTTCCCATCCATTATACTCGTTCTTTGGTTCCTCCAACATGTTCACATTTTGTCTGTAATAGTTTATGTGATCTTGAAAGATTTTCAGTTTCAAACATAAGTGGGAGCAGTAGAGCTCCTTTTAATATGACATGAAGGTTACTTGGTAATCGCACACCAGTCTTCCAAAGCTCTAATCAGAAAGTGATGCACAAAAGGCCAACATTTGATGTTTTTTATTGACCTGATGAAACATTTTTAAAAAGGGTGTACTCCTTGTGATGTTAAGAGGGCATCAGCTCAAAATAACTCAGTGCTTAAGGACTCTGATTCATCAGATCTTCCAGTATTTCATTTGCAAACCAAATTGCAGAATGTACCTCTGCTCTACTGTTAGTCTACTTGCATTAGAAAAATTGCTATGGAAATCTTGAAGTGATTAAATGTCAGTGTAATGAATTTCATATACTGAAAGGTAAAAACGCCGAAGTGTCTAAGTTTTAATAAGTGCTCCATAACAGAAGTGAAGAAATCTGAAAACAAAATTTATGCTGCAACCAATTAATTAAAAAGAAAATTCTACTAGAACAGCTTGGATAGGCAAACACTTTTGATTCTATGATAATAGGAAACAAAGTAAACCAAGATTGACATATTTCTTGTGGTAATGGGCATTTGAATCCCATGGGCAGCTGGAAGGGAAAAGGGTACAAAGCCTCTGCATGTGTCTTGCTCAAGTATTTTCCCTATCTACAGCATGAATTGCTTCATCCAGACTTTGAGTTGACTTACTGTTCCATAGGAATGAACAGTGACTTGCAGGGCTATATTGAATGCCTAGAATAAATACAAATTTTTGCTGCTTGTTCACTTCATTATGAGACAGGGTTTTAGCTACAATCAATGACATAAAAAAACATGAGTCACCAGCACTTTTCAACAGTGTCTGCTGTCTGAGCCATTACCCAAATACAGTTACTACCTCCGTAGTTTTGCTATTCTAGGTGATGGAGAGCTAACAACAAAAGAACAAATGTGTCTTAATAGAAGCTTTTCTTTTCTTTGCTGTCATAGACAAGTCATGATCAGAAAAATGATAGAATGCTGTTCTTGATTGGCTATAATATTTTTCTATTATTTTATACTTTCTCAATTATAAAAGCATTGTATACATATGAGAATTTCACAGCTCATTCAAAATCAGAGATAGATTTTACCACCAACTTTATCAGTGTGAGATCATCCCAACCACAAACCAATTATTTAACAGAAGTTTTACATTTATATAATTTAACTGAGCACATACTGCAGTTACTCCTCCTTATATTTTGAGAGAATTAAAGAGAGAATCAGCCTTTGCTCATAACCAAATATGAATAAATCCAAACTAGAACAAAACCCAGCACGTCAGTAAATAAAATTACTATGGCACATGACCCCTTCTCTGCTTAAAGATAAATGTAGAACCTCTCAACTTGTCTCTTTCTTTCTTTGCTTTTTTTTCTTTTAATCTCTGTTATATTTAAGTTCTTTTACAAAGTCACTAGAAGGGTTGTCTTTACAAGTCTTCTTCTCTGTTTTCACTGACAAAGCTGTAGAGATAACAGAATAGACTGGGTGCAATGAAAGTCCCAAGTTCTCTGAGTGTTTATTTGGTGTGTGACTGAACCTGCTCAATATTTCATTAAACTAAAAACGGGAATGACTAATAACACTATCAGCTGTTCAATGTATTAAGGCTATAACACAATAATGGCTGCTTTTAACTATTCTGTTTCCCCCTTTTTTATTCAATCAGGGCTATGATTATCTGACAGTTGGTTAATACCTTCCACAAAATAGTCCCTGTGACTGAAGGCAGGCAAAGGAACAAGGCACTGAGCAATGTCCAGAAATATTAGAGTGCAAGCTCTATACTCCTGCTATCTGTTTGCATGCTTTAAGCAGAGTTTCTCATGATTACAGGAGAGATTGAAATTGTTATATTGCAAAGCATGCCTAACATCACAACCATTTTTATTGCTGTAAATTCTCTGTTGATCTCTATGTAGCTGCATTTTTTTATTGTTGTTTTTAATGCAGGCCTTTTTGGAGAAATTTGAACATTCAGCAATGAAAGTCATACGTAGTGACCATGCCCATGATGGCAGAAAACACATATATCTGAATCTCATCTTCAGAGTATCACTGTCAACATTCCAACAAATTAAGTCTTCCCAAAGACATCCTTGGTCTGTTTTTTCACAAAATCCATCTGGCAAATATCCTGTAACCTAGTTGATATTTTCAACTATTGTAAATTTGCTGTAGTAATATGTATTACAAATTATTAGCATCATACTGATAGTTACAGCATTTAAGAATAGAGAACCTAATTTTTCATTTTGAAAAATAAGCAATATTCAACCTTAAAGCACCTGAAATACAGCAGTTACATCCAAAATAAGCAGACTGAAATCAGAGCTCCTATCAGCATCTTCATGCATTTGGATTTTCCATATTTCATCTGTGAGTATACAGCCACATTAGAATCCTCTTCTACAGGTCTTATATTAAGAAAATATCTCAATAATATAGATTGCAAATGCCTTTCCTTACATTTCCGTCCCTATATTTTTAATCAAACCAGCAAACAAGGAAGTAAAAGACCCATTACAATTCACTGGATTGACTTAATCTATGTTGAAAGACTAGGAGGAACAGGACTGGGAAACCACTAATAACTGAGATGCATGCTTTTTACTTCAAGGATTTCAGTACTTGGCTCAAACTTAATATTTTCTGTGGGCATTCTGGAAAAAGATCTAAAAAAAGCAAAAATGAGAGTCACACCATGAACCTGAGAGTGTTGTCCAAATGCTTCTTGAGCTCAGGCTTGGTGCTGTGACCAGTTCCCTGTAGAAGTTTAATATTAGTTTATTATCAATTCTAAGATTAAATAATTTATTTATAATAAATACAACCCACAACTTGTAAAGAGTTCTTGAAACAGAAACATAGTGTTCTTTTTTTGGTTCTGTTTCTTGATTTTTGTTAACTCCTGTGTTAGGGCACTGCCAAGTAGAAAAAGTCAATAACTTTGTAGTCAGTGACCAAAGTGAAAAGCTGAAGTGGGGAAGTTTTTCAGACAGCCTTTGTTAATCATCATTTGGTACCAAAAAGAGAGTAACTCTTTTTCATAGCCAAACTGACATGTTTTAGAGAAAAAGGACAGTTTTCACACACACAGTCATTAGACAGGGAGCACTTTGCTATGTAGGAAAGTGTAAAATGGCAGAGATCTCATTCTCAGAAATAGGCACTGTGCAAGAGTAAAACACTGCAGTATGGAAAAATAAATCATGAAAAAAAACCAACCTGATGCAACCCATTATCATACAGGAGATAAACTTGAATAAACTGATGTTTAAATACACTGCCAAAAGCATCTGTTTTAATATCAATGTGTCCTTGATCTGTTTTAATATCAGTGTGAGCATGCTCAGTATGACCCCAGATTTAAGATTTTAACAGTTTAAATACTATCGGAATATGAATTTAATGTGACATAGATAGAACATATATTACAAACAGAAAGTTGGTAATATATATATATACTCCATCTACCAAAAATTTGTCTTACCAGCTTCAACATTCCTGTCTCTTGTTATAACAATCACCCTCCATTCAGCTCCAAAGGTACCCTAGAGATTTATCTTTCATAAGAGCTAGGATGAGTAATCTTTGTTGACCATGGAGCACACTCTTGAACTAAAAGGGCAAAGGATGTTGCACAGTCGATGTGCCCTCGTAAACCTCTCTAGCCCAAAGTATGAAGCACTTCTTTTTTATTTTGTTTAGGGGAGTGTGGTTTTCCCCACATTGTGGTTTTCTTTGCACCAAGTTATCTCTGTGCCTTTTTTACTATTTGTTGGCCTTCCTTCTGCATCAGACTTTAGCTGCCAACATTAAAAGTTACGACCTGCTGTTGTACTTCTCATATATCCCCCATCAGATGATACTGACAGCCCTCAGAATTTTTAAGTACATTTTCCTTCTTGTCATCCTTGCCTCTAAGGCCACAGCCACAACCTGAGACAAGTTAACATCAACTATTTAAAAGATGTATACAAGCACAGCTCATTTTAGTTGAAACAAGTACCATACTAACCATTCAACCAGAAGCACAGAAAAATCTCTGAAAGACCATCCCATTCATCAAAGTATTGCCTATAACCAAAAGCAGAAAAAAACTTTTGCAGCATTGTTAGAATAGTAAAGTTAAAAAGCAGACCTTTATTTGGAAGCTTCCAGATGTCCTGGTAGTGATGGGGAACACCCAGCAGCTGATTTCCACAATTTTGTAAGATTAACTAATTAGGGTATCTAACAGGTGCATCCAATAGGAGATTCAGTTGCCCCAGTAACTCACCCCTGAGTCATCCCCCTCGGAGTTAATCCAAGGGCTGCTTTGCCCCACTTTTTGTTATGAATTCTCAGATTCCAGTTGGGAAACAAAATGTTGTTCTTGTAGGTCCTCTTCCTGACAATAAGACTTTCCAGTACTTCAGGAATATGGTTAGAAAGTCAGTTATTGTTCTGAAATCTAAGAGAAAGTGTAGGAAAAGTACTAGAGTTAATTAAGAAGATACGTAACTATATAAGAGCAGCCAGGAGTATAAGAAAAATCTATAAAATCAGAAGTCTTTTGGGCCTCAAAAGTAATTCCTTTTCTTAGCACAACTGACATTGTTACTCATTTGTCCCAGAAAACAAGGTAATTCCTCTAGTAGATCACAATACAAAACTGAGCAGACAACGAGAGATACACACATTTCTAATAAACATGTAATCATTATTTATTTCTTTGGAAGTAATATGATTTTCTGCATTCTGACCAGCCACATCCCAAGGTCAACAATTCAGGACTCCTGCAGCAGCCCTGAGAAAGGAATCCAGCTATTTAGTCTCTGTTCCACAATTCTTACCCACTGTTAACATTTTTTCATTTTTGCAAGGTCTGTTTACAGAGAGAGAGGTTATAAATGCTCAGTGAAAGGTAGAAACTAGCCTTCCTGTTAGTTTTACAGAATACTGTATTCAGTATTGTCAGATCAGCTGGAAAACCAAACAAATACAAGACATTACTGAATAAATTATCGTGTATTTATATACGATCGAGACAGACATGATTGCTTACATATGAAAAGAAGGAAGGGAGAAGACCAGGTGAAGCCTGAGATAGGTTTGAAATAGTCAAATCTTGGACCCGCTCCTTTCAAGTTTGCCAGTATTGAAAAATGCCCTGGGACTTTCAGCAGAACAAAAAGGAGGTTCTTTGCAACAGCTACATACCAGCAATGTTTGGTTCCAGACAAGGAAGTAAATGTTAAATTTCTAAAGGCACCTTGAGACTCCAGTCATCATTTCCTGCACAGAAGGGGAAGAGGAAAGGTGTAAGGATTGTGTGGCTAAGGCAAAATCTTTCAGCTGGCTGAGAGGGGACTGGCCACACAGCAATAAAGCCCAGGCGAGCTACCCTTCTGATGTCAGTTGTGTGTGATACAACCACAGCCTGACATGATCATCAGTCTCCTAGAGGCATTGGAATGGGTTATCAGAGACCAACTATACAGAAATCTGTTAAGGGCTGTGGAGTGCTGTTTACTGCTGTTGCAGTTTCAGGCAAATGGATTCAGTGCTTCCATACATAACTGTGCTGATCAAAGGGTTTAAACATTCATGTGTTGAACTTAACTGGTCTTACCTGCTCCTGTATTTTCACTAACTGTACATTCCATGATGGATCAGTAGGAGTTCCCTGACCACTGTTTTTTCCAGAAAGCGTATTTTCAGTGTCTGAAATTCCAAGCAAGACCCATTCCTGCTGAAGAAATCAAGTGCCTAAACACCAATAAAACTGCCTTTTCCTTCCCTGTCACATCTAAGCCAGTTAGAAGGTGTTGTCACCAGCACAGTTAAATGTTAAAGCAGCTTGGTGACACTTGCATACTTTTTGACATGCTTCTCCATCCCACATGGTTCTTGAAGACTGTATTCTTTAGGATGTTAACATTAGCAAAAGATGTTTCATGTCAAAGAATTTCCCGCAGGACAAGTTATAGCTTGTTAACTCCTCCAACTTGTTCCTACTATATTGACATTGACAAATATAAATCCCTAGCAGACTATCAGATTAATTAATTTTCTTCCTGAATGTCTTTTATAATTACAGACAAATAATTTTCAGGGCTAAATCAATGCCTAAACTAGATGCATTTTCCTCCAGAGAACTGGAATAAATAGTTATTTACACTTCAGCTCTCAAATGGTCTTTTTAAAGAATGAGTACTTACTTTAATGTTGAGTTGAAAAAAAGAATAAAACAGCTTTGTGGTTTAGACAGCAGGTTTTTTCCAAGCCAACTTGGATCACTAATCTCTTCTGGAATTGGAAAAAATCAACATACCGTACAAAATTCAGCTGGAGTATCACTTATTTCAATTCAGTTTTATTAAGCAAAACCAAATTATCAGTTTATTCTAAGACTGCATATCATATTTCGGTTTTAAGGAAGCAAATAAGTGAACATGAATTGATTTAACTACCTTTTTTGTTAATATATAGTCTGCTAGCTTACCTCACTCTAATAGCACACTCATACACATCAATAACAAATTCATTCATCCCAGATGTTGAGTATTTTTATCACTAATATTTAATCTTATACCTTTCTTTACCAAAAAAAGAAAAAAAAAAAAAGGTATTATTAAAAAAATTAAAAGGAAATTTTAAGGCTCCAAGTAAGAACAATTCCATGACATTTTAATTGCCTGAAAATTGAGGTTTCTTGTAGTGCTTGGAGGGTTAATTTACTTGCTCTCCCCTCTCCTATGGCTAAATTGAAAACTATAATCATTCTTATTCTAAACTTGTGTTTTATGCCATCACCTCTGCTTTAACCGGTATGCTGCAAATAAGCATTGACCAAATCTGGCTCCACTTAACTTCACTGTTTTCATCACTGCCAAACATCCATGCATACAATCATCTGCCTTCTGGATTGGGTATATAACCAAACATGCAAGCAGTTACTATGTTTGGAAAGCTAATGTTGGATAACACTTGAATTTCCTTAGTTGTTGCTTGTTGCTCATATAAAAAATAATGCAAAATTCTCAAATACCCCTGTAAAATATAATCTGACAGTTACCTGAGGGAAATTTGCTGAACACTCAGGAAAAAAAAAAAAAAAAGCTTGCTGTAAAATTTTAGCTATATGAAACTCCATCAGAGAGCCATAACATTAAGTGAGATGAAAAGGGACATGAAAGGGACAGATAATTCCCATTTCCAGTGAAAGCTATAGCTGCTGCAACCAAAAGAAGGTATCACAATTCCACAATAAGAGCTGAAATTCATATCTGGCTGATAGAAAAAGCCTGAGGAGCATGGGTAAGGAAGTTTTCTGTGGTCAAAAGAAGGAAACAGTATGAGAGAAAGATGTATAGTTCACAGAAATATATTGCTATTCCTCTGTATTGTAATAGGGACCATGCAATCATTTAAAGAATCCTTTAAATCCCCTACAGATTCTATTGACCTAGCAAAGCTATATCCTTACTCTAAGCTCCAAGAAAAACCAAAGATTTTTATGGAGTTTTCAGACCCACTTTCACATCCAAGATTTTTCTTATTGTATGGATCATCCACAGTGGAGGTAACAGGTGTTTGTAAAATTGGATTGCTTACCAAAAGAGCATTCAAACAGATTTCACATAATTTTGGAATGAATTTATTCACTTGCAGTCCTGGTAAGTATGTATGAGCTTGAAAATGCTACTTTTGTTTGGCCAAGCTGACTCAGGTTGCATGCACACGGTTACATAGAAATGATGCTTTATACTACTCTCCCCATTTCCAGAGACAGATTTCACTTATTTTGCTCCCACTGGAAAGATTCCAAAGTAAATACCCATTCTTTCTGCAATTCTTATTGAACATGTGATGACTGTTGCTTTGCAAACTATCCCACTGGAACCCTGCAGGACATCTGGCATTCAGGTGATTTTGTGTGGATACTCATTATTGCAATCTAAATTTAAAATCATCTGGCATTACCACTTTGCTACAAATTCCCCACTTCAGCTGTATCATATAGTTATGGAATAATTTAAGCTGTTAGGGATCTTTTGAGGTCATGTAATCCAACCTACAAATATACACACACAATCAAGAAGAGAGACATTGTCTCAGGACAACCTGTTTCACGGCTTTACAAAAGGGTTGAGCTTCACAAAAAGCTAAGTTGTGGGTGTTACACCAACCAGTATTACGCATTTGGAGATAGGTAATACATAAGAAGTCTGATAATAAGAAGTCATACTACTTAAACTTAGCTTCTTTTTTTTTTTTTTAAATAATCTATTGAATTTCTTCATGTCTGTACCAGTCTGTAATTCATCATGAAAGGAAAAAATGTATAGTGTTGGTAAATATTGATACCCCTCAAAAAGGACACAGTGAATTTTCACCTGTGTACATATATACAGAATCATGAAATACATTGAACTGGAAAAAATCCATCAAGATCATAAACTTCAGCTCCTGGTCCTGCACAGGATACCCCAAGATTTAGTCCATGTGTCTGAGAGCATTATCCAAACACTTCTTGAACTCAGAAAGGCTTGGTGTTATGACCACTTCCCTGGAGAGCCAGTTTCAGTGCCCAACACCCTCTGTGTGAAAAACTTTTTCCTGGTATCCAACTTAAATGTCCCCCAACTCAGCTTCATGCCATTTCCTGAAGACCTGTCTCTGGTCACAAGAGTGATAAGATTGGTACTTGCCCCTCTGTATCCCCTCATGAGAATGTTGACAAAAATGAGGTGTCTCCTGTTCTCCAGATTGAACAGACCAAGTGACCTCAGCCATTCATATGGCATCTCCTCCAGACCCTTCACTATCTGTTGCCCTCCTTTGAACACCCCCTAATAATTTAATATTTTTCTTATATTGTGTCACCCAAAACTGCTCCCAGCACTCAAGATGAGGCTGCCTCAGTGCAGAGCAGATTGGGACAATCCCCTCCCTTGCCCAGCTGGCCATGCTGTTCCTGATGCCCCCAGGACATGCTTTGCCCTCCTGACTGCCAGGGCACAATGACTCATGTTCAACTTGCCATTGACCAGGACCCCCAGGTCCCTTTCCACAGCACTGCTCTCCAGCCTCTCATTCCTCAGTCTGTACTCACAGCCAGAGCTACTCTGACTTTAATTGTCAAGCATATGAGTTTGAAACTCACTTTTTGCAAACTATCATGCCAATAAATCTGAATTACATTAATGTAGATTGAAAGTGAACAAAAAGGAAAAACACTAAAAAATTCTGTAATTTAAAAATATGAATGACCATTCAAGTCTATTGCTATGAGAAAAAAATTCAGCCATCTGTATCCTCTTCAAAGTTAAGTAAGTTCCCTTCCTCTTAAGGGGAAACAGAAATTTCCAGTCAGCTATTCATTTCTCCCAAAAATGGTGCTGTATCATATGCATTTTAAAATATATACATTAATGCATTATAACTCCATCAGGTGCAAGGCTCTTAACATCATTCTTCTAATGCATAAGGCACAGTATACTTCTTCTTCCTTACAATTTTCATTGGTAGTTTATATTCCTCAAGCACTTTTTAAACTTGATATCACACTACACCTCTGAAAATCCGTAATAAACTTTACTGTATCATTGAAATTGATATGCAGGCATACTGCATACAGCCAGCAGTAAATTTTTGCATCTAAGAATTTTCTCAGGCAATCTGTATATTTGTCAACAGACATATTTAGAACCCAATTTTTTCATATTCAAGGGTATAGGCTCTAGAGTATAGTATACACAATTTTATACCTATTTGGTAGTAGAAACATGAAATGCAGATTTATGGATATAGACAGAGTGTTTCACTCTAGCTATTCATGAATGTAATGCACACACATCCAGAAATTAATATCCAAATCCTGGCTCCCCTAATGCTGTTGGCAGAATTCTCACTGATGCCCACAAGGCCTAGTTTTCACCTGTGATTACTGACCAGTAGACAATGTTTCTGTTAGTTCAAATTACAAAAAGACTGAGGAGACACCTAATTCTTTAATAGCTTAGTATTTTGAGGAGTCTGTGTTTTCTTTCTGACTGCAAATTTGAAAAGTTCCCTTTTTATGGCTCAGTTGAAAGTCTCTGGAGCCTAGGTGTATTTGCAACTCAGCATTCCTTTGGTTCCCAGTAAATAAAAATGTACCCATTTAGATGCTCATCAATATTCAGAATAACTCAAAAAGGTAGCCAACTTCTAATATGGCCCAAAGAGCAAGTAGTTCCCCAGACAGTCATTTCTGAGTCCTAATGTTACACGTGTGTTATTCCACTGGTAGTAGAGTAAGTAATGTATGCATAAACCATATCACATTTGCACCAGATTATTCCTGTAGAGATGTACTCTGCTTCTTTGATCACTAAGCATGCAGCCACACACATACAAAAAAACATCCTCAGAAAACTTTAAAGCCTGGGTTGAATACATATTATAGTTCTGACTTTTTGTTCTTTCATTTTCATAGAATAATGTGAGTTTAAACCAGTGATATCAGCTCCATGTTACAAACCTCTTACACTTTGGGGATATTCAAGAGATATGGACTTCTTTCTAACACTGAATAATATTGCTCTTGGAGCACTATATGTTTTCCTGTCCCTGAAATATTAGTTCTTGTGTCCTACATTACTTCCAGCTGTGATGCCCCAGGTTTTGTACTCTTTATAGCGCCAATCTTGATATAAAATTGACAGTTGACTGAAGTCAAATTTAAATTACAACGTACCTTGTTCACATTCAGAGAGAATTTTTTTGCTGGATGTTCCACTTGTATTAGAGTATTACTTCAGTTCTTCATTTTCTATAACTCTTCACTGATCCTTGACCCAAAGAACTCTTACAGAGATGATAATTTTCACTTCCAACTTTTGCAAATACTCCTGAGACTGTGCAAACATTTAAACATTTTAACTGAATCTTTATCTAATCCAATTACATTTTCAGACAGGTGGGGGTTAAGCTGATTCTCTGCTGGATTTTTTGTTTGGTTGGCTTTGCTTTTGAAAGAATGTGCAACTCATTCCTCCACAAATGCTCTACTAAAACTATAAGCTACAAATAAGCCAAGAGACCATGTAACAGACAGAACTATATCTCCACTTAGTATTATAGACATCTGCAAATAACGTCATGGAGCCTGCAAACATCCAGGTAAATGTTAGGTCTCACTTTCTGTCTCTCTATTATTTGAATTAACACCAAACATAAAGATGATATTATCTATGTTAATACGAAGAAAGTGCTGCATAAACACAAAACAAACAACAAACACCCCAAACATGGAAACAAACAAACAAACCCTGACTTAGCAGTCATACTTTCAATTCTCATGTCATTGAATATGACAATCAAATAGCAACACTATTCAGTCATCAAGTAAAACTTGCCTTCCTTACTTTCATTCCTCTGCATATCAGTGTGATAATGCAAAACCCAATGCTGAATCAAATTAGACCCTGGCTTTAATGGTCCACTGATCCTAAAAGTATTTGTTGCCTTTTGCACAGATGAAGAGATTACTTTAGCTTCAGGTGAAGTGACATTCCACAGAGTTTGGTCAATATCTTCTTTCCTTTACTGTTCCAGTTCTCCTTCCTTTTTCATTACCAGACTTCACCAAGATGTAAGCCTGTGCCTCAAAATCCCTTTGGAATTATGCACATTTATGTTAGAAAATGTTAGCAAAACCAGCAGATTTAGCAATTCCCCTGTGACAGCAAATCCAGCAGATTCCCAAAGACCCAGGATCCACTGTTTCATTCTAGTCCTGTACACATTAAAGAATTGCTTTTTTACTTTTTCTCCCTCTTTGTGAAGAGCCTGCAAGTTGCATACAACATTTAATCAGAAGGAAATGTTTCTGAGAATTGTTTTTTATAGTGAATCTTATACTTTGTTGGGGTTTTTTTGATCTTCATGCAGTTCTTGTAAATCTTGTAAATGCATTCAGTAAATCCTCTTCTAGAGCATATCTCTGGGAGACATACCACTACTCCACCTTGCTTTCACTTCCATCTATTTCTGCTAAATGAATTTTCCACTTCAAGACATTTCTATGTTCCTTGTGTCATTACAAGACAATTGTACATATGATGACAGATGCAATTTCTCTAATTTAGACAAAGGAGCTTTGATCAGAATTCCAAATACATATAACTGTTGGATATACAGAACTCCAAATTTTATTTAACAGCATAGAACAATAATCTCACACTGGGTCAATCTATTAAAAATCTGCTTTCCTTGAACCTACATTGGCATTTCATTAAGCACTGGAAAAGAGCCTTTTCTGCTATTTCCTTTGTGCATTTAATATTAACATAAAAGAAACTGCTGAGCAGAGAGGTGTACTTAAGGAGTACTCAACATTTATTTTTACTCTTTTGGGGGTTTTAATTCTGCCTCTGTCATGGATTTTTACCAAGGGATCATAAAAGATGACTTAACCAGGAAAAGAATCTAGTTGAAAAGTTTTCTTATCAGCATGTCTAAATTTAAGAGGCTAAACATAAATTCTAATTAACATATCTAAAGTGATTGTGGCCATTTTCGAATGTTCAGATTAATTTCCCAGTGGGGTAAATGTCCAGTACTATAGACATTCAGGAAAGTTTTCCAAGCTCAGGGAGACATTCTGGCCACTTCAGTGAAGATGTACTATCTTAAAAGGACAGAAACAAATGAATTAAATTTTCAATTTCAGAGCTATATCCAGTTATAAATCTAAAAAAATTTGAGATCTTGAACAAAGCAGCTACATCCTGGGCCTTAATGACCTTCAAATTACTTTGGCAACACTCAAACTCTTGAATTAGGCCAGGCTGCAAAGAGGAGCACTTGCCCCTGCTAAACATAAAAGGAGAAGTACTTCAGCCTGTACATGTGCTAAATAACTTCCCCATTCCCATATCCACCTTAGCAAAGTAAAAAGAATGGGACCCTTTTTTGCTAGCTGTTTAAATTTAGGTTTTTATTATTTAGTCATCTAATTACACCCCCTTTTTCAGCCTTGTCTGTGAACTTACAATCTTTCTCCATTTCTCTGTCCACATATGGTGCATTCCCCCCTGCCTTACTGTACTGGGGTTCCCTTGAGAGCAAGGCCTCCAGGAATTGGTACAATGCAAAAAACCCAGCAGAATACTGGTAGGCTGTCTTCATTAACCTTACTGATTGAACTGTGCTCTTGTATTTGCTCTATTTTACTCTGAATATTTGTGATGTCTCATAAAGATTCATAACAGGAATCTTAATGGCAAAAGAGCCTGTATACTAAATTGCTTAGGCACCAAAAAAGTAGAGTGGCTGCAAGATTTTTTTCTCTCGTCAAAGCAGTGGCAGCACTTGAAAGAGCAAACTGAATATAGGAAGGGATCAATAGAGGAATGGCACAGATGATAATTAATGCTGGGAAATGGCTATTTAGACACAGTAACAAAAGGTGCATTCACCAGGTATCCAAAATAAAAAGCAACTTGTTCAAAGAGAAAGCCATCAGACGGTGTCAGGATTAGCTTGTGAGGTACAGAGTCCAGAGTGATATATGCCTTCCTCAAAACATTGCTGTCATCCCTCATAATACACCATGCAAGCAAGTGAGAAAATTGAGTTGCTACCAACAAAGGTAACTTTTGAGGTTAAATACCTTGCCTTTAAGATACTTGTGTATTAAACTCCATATCAGATTTTTCAACTTATAAAACTTAAGCACTCATAAAAGTTGACTTGATGAAATTCAAAGTAATTTTTAAGCCATAAAAAAGGATGATCAAGGCAACTTAGAATTTTATATATTTTATGTATAAAAACAATAAAATCTCCTGACTTTCTTAAGCAAATATCCCATACAAATTAGTCTCTTAGTTTCTCAGCTTCTCAGTGTGATAATGAAAAGCCTGTAGGTTACAATGTAAATTAATTAATAGCATTTGATGAGTATGATACAAAGGGAAGAAAAACAAGAGCTTTAATACAGTTCAAAGATGTGATAAGACAGAGTTACAGCTGAATGAACATAAAAGCAAATTTAAGATATGTCAATAAAAACAAGGAAGACATTTTCAGAGCCATCTAAGATATGTTCTGTAGGTCAAACCTGATGAGTTATTAGCATTAGTTTATATTAAAAAAAACAAAAAAAGAAAGAACAAATTTTGATATTTTATTAGACATTGGGTAACTTTCTAGCTCACATTTCAAGAAATTCAACAGCTACTCTTAGCTGGAAGCAGCACTCTTGCCTTAGACCATGAGGAAAATTAAACCACAGCTCTCTTTTAGTTTAATCAAGGTCTGCAGAAGCCTAATTGCAATGTGCAACTCGGAGAGAAAAAGTATAAGCACATAAAGTCTGCAAAACCTAGGAGATGGTGACAGAATTCAAGCTTCAATAAGTATTTACTATTTCTGCTTTGTTGAAACAAAGCAATCCAAAACATTAGCAATTCACGTCATGTTCCTGCACTGATAGCCACACCTTCTGAAAGGTACTTAATATAATACTACTTTTAAGTACTCTTCTAATCAAGGGAAAAGATTCATAGCTCATCAATGAACATGAAAGAGCAGCTTTACAGAAATTTAGCCACAGCATGTTCAATAATTACAGTGAAATCAAGCAAATCTTCACATTACCCTTTAAGAATTAACTGAAATAAGAGAAAAACCTCTCAAAGGGTCAAATGTTTTAAAGGCTTTTCTTTACACCATGGTGTGGAACATAAAAATATTTTCAAATGGTAGTCTTTTCATGGCTGTTCCTATAATTTTTGTACATTATACGAATAGTTAGTATATATTATTTTCATTAAAACTGTACTATTGAGGAGGAAAGACCATACTTTCTGCTAATCACAGTTCTTCATAGATGAAAAACATTACAATCATTTGTAACCAGTGATCTGGAATGTTGTTTCTCTTTCATTTCAGAACTCAGACAGGAATATTTAAGATCTAAATTACCTCTTGGATGATACTTTGGGCTTATTAACACCACCTCACACCCTCCCACACCTCCCTCAATGCTGTTAAAATTGATTCATTAATTTTTAATCTAAAAACAATTAATGTAGGATGTGAAAGGTTAAGCTTGAGATAAGGTGTGATACAAAGGGGATGGCAGGCACCCTGATGAGAAGCAGACTGGTTCTGATCTTTTGCAAGTCAAGTGGAGATGTTGTTGTTCTGCTATGGATGAAGGGGCTCATTATCCCAAAGATAATTGCCGAGATGCCACATCAGTGAGGTCACATGAAACATGGCTGTGATTGCTGAACCAGTATTGGAACTAATTAACAGTTAAGGCTGCAGACAGACATTTTGTACAGACCTCCACTTAGATGCATAGCCTTCCCATCCCAGCACTGTTAAGCATTAGGTCACACTCTTTCTGCTGCTGAGTGAAAACACCATCCCACCCATCAGAAGAATAAACACTTTGGTGTTACTTTTACAGCATTGAAATTCACCCTTTCAGTCATCTTGTACATACTGAAGGACATCAATCATTTTTATCCCCATATCAATTAATGAACTGGCATCTCTTTTGTTTAATGCAGAAAAAATCTGTATCACAAATTCAGGATTCATTCAGGCTCTGCTATAGCTTCAGTTTTGAGATCCCCTGTCTCACTAAAATTATTCTGTATGTTTGAACTTTAGTGGTTCTGGAGATTTTAACTTGGAATAGATAAAAGACAGGAGAGCAAACTCAAGGACTGACATAGGGAACACTATACTGACTTCAGATTTTTAAATGCTGATTCAGTGCTTGCCAGTCCAATTTACAAAATAATTTCTAGCAAGAATCTAATCTATTCATATACTGCTCCAGAGTGCACAATGTCTGATTCATAAAGGTGCGAATCTGTTGAAAAGTCTGCTTTTTAAAAAGTTACTTGAATTTTTTTTATGGCAAGACCCAAATGTTTTAATCATTGAAGCAAACTTCTGAAAAGAAATCAAATTTGGGTTTAAAGATACAAGCATATTGGCTATGCAAAGCTCTAGGTTTTACCTGCTTTCATATTATTATTATAACATTATACCACTATAATCTAATATTCTGTTATGGTGTCACAAAACATCAGAAAAGAGCAAACTGATTACAGATCAGCATCAACACAGGAGCTGAAAACACTTTACAGCATATATGCATACATAATGTAGATTGAAAAACTGAAAATACTGGAGTCCTGGATTTGCTTGAAAATGAGAGCAAACGTTTTATAGATGTATCAGTTCAATGTATAAAGAACTTCCAAAGCAAACCAGAATAGGAAGGAAAAGGAGAGATTTCCAAGTTTTAATGTCAATGCAGCTCTAGTAACAGCTAGTTAAGGTAGACCTCCAGAGCAACAGGATAGAACACAATGTAAAGACTTTTAAGGGGAAATTTGGAGTGACTCATCTTTTTATCAGTAACAGGAATGAAAGTCACAGGTGCTGTGATGCTAGGAGATTAAACACTAGCATCTTACTTGATCAAGCATGTGCACACCTTGGTAGAACCACTGGAGAGCAACAAAGATGGGGAACAGAAGCTCTATTAAAAGAAAAAAGACAACATTGCCCTGGAGCAACTGAGCGTGAGCTTGACATTCTCTGCTTTCAGTCACAGTTTTGCCTGTAGTGAAGAGAGATGCTCATATTCTTGACAATTTGCCTTTTAGCACTGTGATGACAGAGGTTTGCCACTTCTGCAGATGGCGAAGTTGGCATCTTTGAAATCATTTAACTTACAATCATTAATAATTTAATGAATAATAAAAATTAATATAGATTCATTAAATTAAATAAACTTTAGAATTTAATATTTGTAATAAAAATTAATACCTACTAGGTCTTATAAACCAAGTCCACAAATATAAAACACACAACTGTTATCTGACCCATCAGAAGGTGAATGAGGCTATATAAACTAAATTACATCTTTCACTCTCCTCACACTGCAAAGAGATGCCTGTTCTGAAGACCTATTGTAAAGCTGGCTCAGTAATAAGTAAGTGAAGAAGTGTTCTGTTGCTTCCCAGCATTATGACTATTCATGTGCTGTTTCTGTCCACCGTATGTATTTTACATTTATTCTCTGTAGGGCCAAAATGTGATCCAATATATGGTTCCCTGGCTGAAGTACCTTAATGATACTTTAAGTGAATGCTAAAGACAATACTGAAACACATGCTCATCTGTCTGCAGCACAAAAGTCTGTCCTGCTACAGTGTTTGGATTACAATTTACATAAGCATTAGTGAAGAGAGTATTACAGTTGGCAGAACATTTGCCGCACAAAAAGAGCACTTTGAATCAGAATACTCAAGAAATTATACTGAATTATACTGAAAACAAACTCCAAGGGACTATCAGTATAGCATTTACATTACAGCATTCATTTTACTACTTCATTGCATGCTGCTTTAAATTTTGCTTCTGTTTACTAAAGATTTCTTTGACATTGTTAATGTTGGTGGCATGGAGGGAAAGGGGAAGACAGAAATTGCTCCTCTGTCTCAAATCTAATTCTATATCCTGAAATAACTGTGCCTATTTCATTCCTAGGATACTTGCTTCCCAGTGAAAAATTGATATGTTTCTATCCCAACCTGTTTAACAGATATATGCACTTGAATAGGTTAAAAGTGCTGGAGGGAGAAGGGAAGGGGAAGGGGAAGGAAATGGGAAATGGGAAATGGGAAAGGAAAGAAAAAACAAGCCCTCTCAGTTTTCCTGGACAATGATAAAAGCAATGAGATCAACAGTGGGGTTTCTGAGAAACAATCTGGCATTTCAGAGTATTCCCTCCCTTGTTCTCCACAGGACATTGTCTTTCTTGCAACAGCGGAATTAGAAGGATATACCTTTTTTGGGGATGAGAAGCTTCCAGGTTTTTCCAGAACCACAGCCTGCTACATTTCTATATAGAAGTTATTGTGGCAACTGAACCCCAACTAGTTTCTTTAACAGTGTCTCAAGGAAAAGAAATGAACATAGCACCAGTCCCTGTATTATCACTGATATAACTCAAATCACATTCCCTTCACTGGTGCTCGGTTCTCCCACTACCCATAACACTCACTATAATCTTTCAACCACTCTGTGCAAATCCAGGCTCCATGCTTAGCTCACCAGTGATAATGCAATCTGCTCCAAAGCAGTCCAGCCTCAGACAGCTCTCCTTTGCTCTTCCCTGCACCCTTTCCTCTTTTCCTCTTCTGCCCATGCTCAGTTCAGGAAGCATGGCACACCTCCAGTCTCACTGGCCACTACAGAAGGAGGTTTGGAATGGCTGTACATGACACAGGGTTAACATTAACTGGTATATGCACAGCCTGGCTGGAAAGAGGAAGGGAAAAGCAGTGCTCAAGAAAATTAACTCAGTCTGCCCAGCTATGCAAGTGCCTGTTGCCCAGGCTATGGTTCTCTACATGAATCACTTACATTCTTTTTTCTGCTAGCACTGATTAAAATTCCTTTCCAACTCTTTTTCACCCTTCTTTTGAATCAAAGTTATCTCATAATAACCCCAGCAAATGCTACCACCACACTGCAGCTATTTTTTCTTCAGACAAAGCTATTTGCCCATTTCATTCCAAGTAGCTTCACAGTAATGGAAACGCCATTCAGAGATGAATAACTTAATCCTTCCTCTTAACAGCCTTCCCTATCTCTTCCATTTGATTTGGTGTCTTTGCCAGCCTCGTATATGTTTAACAGATATTTCTTGGTGTAAAGACCTTATTTTCTAAAATATTTGTATAATGGTAAGGCAGAATTATGCTTTTTTAACTGCTTTCATTTCAAGGATAGTGCTAGGGACAAGAGGATAATTTAAGTCATTAAAGCCTTTCAACCAAGATCTGTTCACTTTGACTTTTCAGGTAATTACACTTTTCTAATATTTATAATGTAAATTATATAGAGAAACAAATGGGATTAACAGCATAGAGCAATTGCTGATTTTCTAAGCTCTAAAACAATGAGTATAGAGAACAAAAATAAGATCATTTATCTGAAGAAAGACTATCCAATATAATTGTTTCAAATATAAATATATTGCCATTTACTGGACAGTCTCATCTAATTCACATTAGGCTTTTATACAAAGGCATTACTATTTTGGAATTTAGTCCTCCTGATAAAGGACAGACTGGTATGATACCTCTATCAGTCACACATGTGCCTGTCTTGTGCACACTGTAGAATTTAGAAATCTAATTCAAGGAGAGATCTGCTCCATTTGGTGTCAGACTTCTAACACAGCTCTGTTCAACACAAGTAGGCACACAACAATCAGCAGCTTGTTCCAGAAACTCCTAGGGGGACAGTTGGCTTTGTCTTACCTTCCCATGCAAATGTAACAAGGAATAACTACCAGAATATGCCAAGTATTTATCTGAATGCCAGAAATATACATATATGTATGCTAGCTTAAAAGGAATGTTAGAGTGTCTTTATGGATAATTTCATTCTTGTGATCTCCCTGTCATAAGGGCATCACAGTTATCAGGGCATGTCAAGGTAACTAATTCCACAAATTAACACTGCTCTGTCTGTTGTCTATTCCTTGGTCAGGCCAGCTAATTCATATCCCCTGTCTTTTTTTCCTTCTGGAACCAGCAGAAACTGTTACTTTTGAACATGGGACTGTCTGGAATGACAACCTCACTCCATCCAATGGCCACATCTTGAGACACTCCTGCTGTTCATAGCCTTTCTGTTCATAGCTTTTCTATTGTAGGTACTTCTAGCCTCTTTTTAATAGATCAAGTGTAGTGACCAGGATTCCAAAAAATACCAAGGTTTGGTTTGATTTGCCTTCATTGCCTCAATCTATATCTGCAATTCCCTGCTCACTCAGACATTTGTTGTTTGTTTTGCTTTTTTTAATTATGGAGCCATTTTTTGTTTACAATTTCTATTTGAACAAATGTCACAGATGATAAATCACACTTCACTGTCCCATCCTGTAATTTAGCAGAGTTAAGAAGTGATCACAGGTTGAACCTACACACTCCTTAAGTAGGCAGTCAAGTATTTTTATGTCCCTTTTCACCAAATTATTATGTATAAACTCATACACTTTACATGCTACACCAATGTTTCGCTGCAACCTCATAGGCTCCTGACTGATGCACTCTCTGATACTACTACAGCTCTTTCCCATGAGTGGCCCAATTATTTGGAAACAACTTGGCAAATTTTAAAAGCTCCCATAATGTCATTCTTTAGTTGTAGAAAGAACATAGCATCTAAGATAATTTGGTCATATTGTTTTCAGTCTTAGGGGTCCTTCCTGCATTCTTTTTAACCTCAGCATCATCAGATTTAGCAGCCATGAATCCGTTTTCACATAAACACACTTTTTGCTTTTTTCCTCACTTCTTTTAAATATTTTTGTAATGTGTTTCTTTTTATCATAGAGAAGCAGCTTCCACTAACACACTTGTACAGGTAGCAGTGCCAGAGTACATGAAGTGCTCCAAAACTAGTCACATATAAGACTAATACCAAACAATCTTGTTGTAATACAATGCTTGCAGATATGATAGAAAACAAAACACTACTTAAACTGTGTCCTGACTATTTTCCAGAGAGCTTCAACTCTGAATGTATCTCTTCTTGCTCTCATTCTTCTTCTCAGATTATTTTTTTACTTTTTTTTATCCCTTTATGGTGTACAGGCCAATAACCACTGAGCCACAGATTGGCAGGAGTCCATTACATCCAGTGTCTGTGTTTTAACCTCTCACCTTTTCACCATCAGAGCCTCTGTGTGTCAGAAGTTTATCCAGGTGGCTTACAGCAGGACGGCTATGAGGTAACTCCTTAATCACCTTAAGATGCTTCACTAGCACCTGTCCCCTGACATCACAGGTATTAGTGCACTGCTGCACCCAGTAGAAGCAGAGAATTAGCACTACTTCTGGTTACTTTTGGATCAATTTAATCAGACTAACTGTATGGGTCATTTCAGCTCTCTTCTCAAACCTGCAATAATTACTGCTTTTGAATCAGACATTTCCAGCCAGCTGCACTGGAGTTCTCTGACAGACTCCTAATTAATTCCCTTTAAAATAATTGTCATTTCTGAGCAAATAACAATCAGGATCAGATAGATGAATTTTCCCTTCCACCCCCAATTACCAGCATAAAAAAACATGCTGGATGTATCCTTGGCATGTCTTGCTCAGAACAAAAAGTTGGAACACATGTTACCATCTGTAACAAATGCCACTTGTTTATACAGAGTAAAGCTTTCTCAACCCAGAACTGTCTCTTTCTTGAAGAAAAGCTACCTCCAGCACATCAATTAGTACAGGGTAATTTAAGTTCAGCCAAGTTAACATAAGGTTTCCTTACAAAGAGGAGGAAAGCCAGACTGAAAGGCACTTTGAAGGTAACACACTTGTTAACATGCAAAGGTTGCATATCTGCAAGCAGATATGGAGACATCTTTGGTTTACATCTTGCAGAATTTTCAATATTAAATGAAATTATTTAATTAAATTTAAAAAAAATAACTACTCCACACAAAATCCAGGAATACTCACCAGCCTCTAATGCAGTAGGTTCAAGTAGTTGCTTTAAGTATTATATTAAATAACACACAATACACAATAATACATAATACACAGTATTATTTATATTTGTCCACAAGCCTCTACCTGCTGGTTCCCAACGCCCTGATGTGTGGCACAGGGAGGCTGGGGCTGGGTGGGGTGGCTTGGCAGCACCCTGGCTCCAGAGGCACCCACACCCATAATGTGACCTGTGTGTTAACTTAAGGCAGAGCAGGGATTTGGGTTCTGCTCCGCTCACCACATCAGTTAGGTATATAAGAAAACAGGGTTTCACAGAATCATAGGAAGGTTTGGGTTGGAAAGGACCTTAGAGATCATCCACTTCCAATCCCCCTGCCATGGGCAGGGACAACCTTTACTAGAGCAGGCTGTTCAGAGCCCCAGCCTGAACACCTCCAGGGATGGGGCATGTACAGCTTCTCTGGGCAACCTCTTCCAGTGCCTCACCAGCCTCACAGCAGAGAACTTCCTCCTAATAATCTATTCTAAACCTCCTGTCATTTAATGCCAGCAGTTTAAAAAATTATATAACAGTATGTATTTTTATCTCTCTTTTCGTATGCTTTGAGGCAGAAGCGGCCCAGCAGCACCTCACGACCAGCGGGGCCGTCACGCCGGAGGCCGGGGCGGGCGGCGGGGAAGGCTGTGCTGAGGCGCCGTTCCTGGGCGCACATCGCCACCTGGCAGCGGCCCCGCAGCCTGCAGCGCCCAGCGGAGCCGCCAAGCGGGCTGGAATCAGCGCTCCGAGCTCAGCCCCGTTGCCCTGCTGCGGGCGGCAGCGCAGGCGGAGGCGGGAGGAAGGGCGGCTGGCAGCGGGCCCTGCTCCGTGCCCGGCCTGGGCCTGCCGGGGTCCCCGCAGCGGGCGGGTCCTGGCGGCGCTCTTGGCCCTCGGGTGTTTGCGCAGCACTTGGCACACCCGGCTCCTCGCTGCCCCTCCGCCCTCCTCGGGGACCGATGTGTGCCCGGGTGAATTTGTTCCTACACGTCGGTGCCCTGGACCCATCTCACGTGGGTGAGATGGTGGCATCAGCCTCCCTTTTTCACCACAACCCAGTGAACAGGCCCGGCTGTAAGTCAATTTGTGGGCAGCCGCTCTCCTGGAAAAATTCCAGTAATTAAAAGTTCCTTGGGTTACTTCCTTGGTTTGTTCATTTTGCAGCTCAGTGTTACACCCTGCATCGGTCTGCTTTGTCACCGCCTCTCCCAACACCAGCCAGTCACTCCCTACAGCAAGACGGAGTCAGGATGTGGCTGTGGAGCAACACCCATCTCACTCCCATCTGCAGGGTGGAAGAAGGGTTTTGGTGTTTGCATCCTGAGTGTCTCCAATAGATAGACATAACTAGGGTGGTGTAAAACCACACACCTGTTGAGAAAGAGGGCTGAAGAAATGAGTAGGAACTCAGCAGGTGGAGAATAATTTAAAATATTATGTCAAGACTAAATAATTATTAAACTCTTTTAACCATCCTTTGTGATCATCTTTGCATATGAGCGCACAAGCAAGACAGAAACACATTCAAGGATATTTTTAAAAATACCTTTGAGGTGGGATTATGAATAATTTCTTCATGTATTTCCCAGGCAAAAAGTATGGAGCTTTGCTATTCAAATTACTTCTCTTTTCCTTATATCTTGCAAGGTTTAGGGTTTCCCCCCACATTTCACACTACCACTTTTTAAGAAGTGAGGAATTTTGGGGACATCAGTACCAAATTTGGTACTGCCCAAGGTAACTTGAGTTAAACTTTGTACTGTTAAAAAGTGCTACAAGTTTTCAGTACCAAACAATTATTTTCATCAGTAATAGTGTGATTTTTCCATTAAAATTCCACAAAATATTAGATAAAGGAACAAGATGTACTATGTGGAACCAACTGTATTTCTTCATAAACCAGACTGAAATTATTTGAGGGTTTTTGGTGAGGACACCAGCTCAGTCATTTATTTACCCCTACAATGCTTGACAGGAAGAAAAAAAAAAAAAAAAGAAAAAAGCATGCAGCTATTTTAATAACATTCTCTATTAGCAAGTCTCCTACAGGTCCTAGAATAAAGAAATGAGAATGCATTCACCAGGAGGCTAACATGTCTCACAGCCGACTGCTGAGACTGAAGTGAACAAATTCTTTTGTGAACCTGAGCAAACTTGAAGTCAAAGGCACCCCTCATTGATTTAGTGTGCAGTACTGTACGTTGACACTAGCTATTTTTGCTCTACAAACCACCTTCAATAGCACACAAGCATATTCTGTTACAGAACCCTTACACAACTGAATATTTTGTTGAGCAGCACAGTGGTGTTTGGAATTACCAAGCTTCATTGCGAGTATTTATTTCAGTGTCTTCTACAAAAATGCACTGTAAAAAGAACATCTCTTTGAAATTGCACAGTGGCTCCATTGAACTTTCTCCAATACATTTCTGAAAAGTGTGACACTCAGCTAAGAATAAAATACCTTCAAATTACACATTACCTATGCCTCTGCCCCAAAACTGTACGTACAGAAAGTCATCTCTTCTAACTGTAGAGGTTATTTCATACCAGACACAGATCTGTTGCAGGCAACATTTGGGGGTTTCTCTTCATGCTCTCACATTTCAGTACCACTACACATTCCTTTAAAAATATGCCCCAGAAAGGTAGAGTCAAATATATGAATAAGGTTGAGATAACTGCATGTCCATATACCGAAGAATATACAAACGAATGGATATATGCAGCTGTTCCAAGACAGCATTAGAAGAACAATAAATGATTGTAAGGCTAAATACATCTGGAAATCTACACGGTAGCAGTGCTGACAGACGTCACTGGTCCAAAACTATATAGCTATAGTATTGTTTGAGGCCGCAGAAATGATCCTTCATTCCACAATCCTTACACATGAGTTCTAGAATTATCCAAGAGAGATGAGTGCTTTTTACATATCACTTCAAAAAACAAATGTACAGTAGGCTTGGCTGTCACAGCAGGGAGAGCTCCCTGAGACCTTGGCTGCAGCATTCTGTGGTTCAGTAATGGAACTGGCTCTAATCTGTCTCTGTCAATACTGCCCAGACAAAGGTGGTGCCCTTTTGGGCAAAATGCCCAAGTCTGATCCACTTTGCTCCCTGCTATCTCAAGTTCAATAAGCTTTGCTTATTTCTACAAAACATGTAGCTATTTTGGATGTCAAAGTCATAGGACCTAGAAGGTTATTTCTTGTGGCAGCTCTGGCCTTTCATTCCCAGCAGTTATACATGGGACGTGTCTATGCTGCACAAAAGCTAGCAGTACATGCATCCCTGAACTAGCCTCGGCACCAAAAGCAATGCAGTTACATCCTCACAGCACTCTGCCAGACTAAGTAATGCAGGTAATGTGTGAATAATGCTTCCAGAAATCAAACAAATATCTTTGTGGTGTCAGGTAGACATCAGTTTACTTAGAGTAGGTATAAGTTGTTCCACATCCAGTCTGGCTGTAGAGAAAGCAGGGTGCAGACACTCTGCAGTAACTGCTCCTTTGTCAGATAAATAGAAGACGCATAACCTTTTATTCTTAATCTCTTTCTGAGAGGGTCAGTAAATGCACTGCATATTTCTAGCGGATGAAAACTTTCATAATTATAGGAAATTGTTTCTCTACAACTGTCCTGGTAATTGCACAGTGCTTCATTGCACAGTATAGATTCATTCCCATCATCATTTTCATGAAATAGGGAGAACTCCCTGCACACTAAATCAAGACAAGCTTTGTTAGGTAGGGGTGTTTGGGGATGATTTCCTTATCTAAGCCTTCATATGCCTCCATGTCCCGACAGACATCTTTCTAAGTAGCAACCAAATTATTAGCACATAATTTATGCTTCATTAACATTACTCTGCAATTTACCAATATTAAATGTGGATCAGAGTGATTTTCTTGTTTTTTCTAGCTAGCATGACCTTAATTATTCTGATAATCATTTCCCAATAGCCTGTGTCACAGTTTTAATCCCAGCTGGAGATGAAACTCCACACAGCCACTCACTCAACCCCTCCTCCCTTCCCCCCCCCTTATCCCAGTGGAATCAGAAGAATAGAGGTAAAACTTGTATGTTGAGATAAGACCAGATTAATAATTGAAACTAAAGAAAAATACAATAATAATGCTAAGAAAAAATAACAATGATAATACAAAGAGGAAAAAAACACCAACTGATGCACAATACAATTGTCCAGCACTTGTTGACCAATGCCAGACCTCACTTCCTGAACACAAATCGTGGTCTCCCCTTTCAGGTAACTCCCTTCTGTTTATAAACCAGGCATGACATTCTGTGATGTGGAATATTCCTTTGGTCAGTTCAAGTTCCAGATATGCTCCCTCCCAGTTTTTTTTTTGCATTCAGAGCATGAGACAAGGATAAAAAGTCCTTGACTTAGCCAAAAAACAAAACACCAGTGTGTTATCAACACCATTCTCATTCCAAATCCAAAACACAGCACTGTAACAGCTACTGAGAAGAAATGAGCTCTACCCTAGCTGGAACCAGGACACCCTGTTATATTGGAGATGATTGCCTCCTGCAACTTCATGTCTAAGCCTTCACTTTTCCACCAATTTACTGCATTCATTTTCAGTAAACTCTGTCCTATTGTCAAAGATTGCAGCATCTGAAAAATAGGTAATATATGGCAAAAAAAATTTACTAAGCATGATCACTTATTTAGTTCTAAGAGTATCTGGTGAGTTTATCACAAGGAAATAAACAGAATATCACAACAAGTAAGCTATTTGTGGTCTTTTTTTTCTTCAGTGCAAAAAAAAATTCTCTGCATACCTTATTGGTGGTAACATTTTTATATTTTCCTTTAACAGCAAACATGAGGTACTTTGTTCAATTTAACCTGCATTTTTGGCTTGAGTGAAAGTCTTTAGAGTTTTTGCAATGTTATAATTATCTAGACTCTAATATAACTCTGTTCTCTCAATTAGAGTTTCCACTTCCAAGTTTTCTTGTCAGATTTGTAGGTACCTAATGTAGATCTGAACTTTCCAGTGGCCTTTTGTTAACTTGCAATCACCTATTTTCTCTAGGGCATATGTTCCCCTTAAAAGTCATGTCCTGTAACAGGAAAAAAACTGCCAGCAACTATTTAGAGCTCATCCCTCTAGTCCCCCACCAGATTTTAATGAATTTCAACAACAGTTCAAGTTCTTGTTGCCACATTTTCCCATCGTTAGAGTTTGCTTGTTTATTCCCTTCATGTTCCAGTGTCACTTAGTGCTCAGTCAGTGAGATCAGCTTTCTCTGGTGAGGCTAGAGAAACAACCTTTCCATGTAGGGGAGGGAGCTGCTGGAAATAAAGAGGAAAAAAAAAATATCTACATGAAAATACAAAATTAATTAGTAGGTATCTGAAATAACTTGAATGCAGCATTGTCAGCACAGAAAGTTGTTCATGTTACCTAAATGAAACACTTAATTTAGCTGATCTACAGACTTTCTGGAGTCAAGAGAAAGAAAGTCTTTCCTTGTGCAATTCAGAAGACACCATAAATCACCCACCAAATCAGCCTTTTTCTGCTCAGTGAAGGCAGAGACCAATGTTGATAGCTGGTGAATTTAGATCTCAACAACTGGTAGTGGGGAAACTCCCTTCATTTCAGCTCTAAGGGTACTGAAGAGGAGGGGAATCGTGGAACTTAATGGTGGAACAAGAATCACAGATGAAAGAGGCTTGAGGTGATGCTAGTGGATACTTAAAATAACTCCTTCTGGACCTGTCTGTAAAGCACAGACTGCTCCACACTCCAGCCTTATTGGTGACACACAGTCCTGTCCCTGTATTTTCATATGTGGTGGGAGAACCCAAATGTGCATGGCTGCTCTCCCCTGATTTAGCAAGCACTGAAAGTCTGAGAATGACTCTGTGTGTATTCCAGGTAGGTCCAGAGACCACAGAGTAGCAGCAACATTAAGGTACAGTGAAGAATCATTCACTTGCCTACCCACATACCAACAAAGTATTGCTGCTCCATCATCTCTAAGGTCTGACAGCTAGATTTCATAGCAAATACAGATATCTAACACCTGATCTCATTTTCACTATTATAACAGAATCCAACAGCAACCACTCTTGTAAATTTTAATTTCTGTTTTTCTAGAATTGCAGAATGTTGATTGTCCATTTTAGGCATCTGTAGAAGTATGATGCACTACACTGAAACAGTGCTGAAAACTTTACCACACTGTAGAGATAAGTGCCTTTAATATTGTTATTTTAAGTCATTAAAGACCATTAACCAAGAAGAAACAAAAAAAGAATAGTCATCTTCCTCTCAGGAAGTGTCTCATGAGCAAAAAATATACAATGCAAGATGACGAAGGCTCCTGTAATATTAGTTATTTTTTATAAAATATTAAACTTTAATGAGTGTAACATCTCTCAGATGATCATTTTTCATGTGATAACTAAACTCATAGTAGATGTATGCCTTCAGTCCTAACTACAATATCCTATTACACTAACAACATCATTGCTATTAACACAGAAGATGCTATTAATACATTATTATTGTGTCACAGATCATCATCATTCATGTGCAAATCAATTTGCTTGAATCAAGTAAAAAAACATTTAGGATTGAAACATCATTAATTTAATGAGGAACATATACACGAGATCTTTCCCCCAAAAATCAATGTCTAGTTTGTAGAAAGAGCAGAGGATGATTAACTGCAGATTTATTCTTGGAAATAAATTGCTCTAGCTCAGGATAAATACTTTTTTTTTTTTTTATAGGCTCTATTTTAATTATTTTTAAGTTTCTTTTATCTGACGTGAGTTCCCAAGGGAAAAGTTCTGTCCACTTGTATACACTACTTTGAATCCATGACAATGCTTTCATTTGGGACAGGGAGGCTTAGGTGAATTAGAAAAGAGTATTTGAAAGGCATCCCCTGCCCCACTCACTATATCTCCCTGTTTCTTCACTCCAAGTTTCAGACTACTTACCCCAAACTAGTTTCAGGTAAGTTCACATGTTGCCAAGCATTGCTATAATTCTCTATCAGCCAGGACAACCTGTTTTGAAGTCACAGCTTACCAATGGAGCATGACAGCATGTGGTACCACAATACCGTAGACTACCAGGAGGCACTGTGGAAAAATAAGAGGAAATTTATAGTGGAACCTACTTGATCCTGCGGACCTGACATCCACACCAGACATGGTTAGGGTTTGTCTGTTTATTCATTTTGGACTTTTCCTCAAGAACAGAACACCCATCTGTGTCTGGAGAACATTAAATGGTTCCTGGAGCACTTCTGCCAGTGTTTCACCCAAGAGGAATCCATTTCACTCTGAGACTGCTCCAGGGTGCAAAGCAAAGTACAGTAAGTGGGAATAGTCAGAAGATTGATCTAAAAAGAACACACCAATATGCACTGGCACACTGACATCAGCTCAGCCCTTCAACACCAAACTCCCTCCTACTCAGATGCAATCATGCTTCTGACCAGTATCTTTTGTTTAAATCCAGACCTTAATATAAGATTCCTTTTCAGCCAGGCATTGTCTTTTTATGTCTATATTTTTATAACCATTTAAGTGACAAAGGAGTCCATTCTGAGTTGGATCTTCTGAGTTCTGCCACACAATAAATACTAGGTAACAAACATGTAGCTGTTTCCCACCAGAGACCCTTTTTCAAAAGGGAAATTTAAGTTAAACCACTTGCACTCAATGCTGATTCATGGCAGTGTAAGGATACTTACATAATTTTCATTGTAAATACATTTTCTAACAGAACATTATGTTTGCATAACTCAGGGTAATATATCCCTATACTGATATTCTACATAAGCAATCAACTCAGTCTCTGTCTGCAGAAACACAGGATCCTTGCAGTCATTCCTTCCAGCACAGCAAAGCCTGGGCTGTTCTGATCAGTTATGCAGCTCAGTTATCAGAAGTCTCTAGGTCACTTTGGACACATTTAAGCAGTAAGGCTTGTGGGAACAATGGAACTTGTAGTGTGGCAAAATCATAGCAACAAAGCTCAGCTACTGTAGCATTCAGTATTTTGGTATTCTAAAATCAAAACTTGATTTAGAATATCAGACATAACAAAGAATCAGTCAGCAAATGTTTCTTGGCTGGTATGAAGGCTTTAAGAAATGACTAGAAAAAGAAAGAAACAGATTCATGTCGCAGAACAGTTGGTATTTGCACTAGCTATTTTGGGTGGAAAAAATTTTAGGACTCAATTTAGTTGCCCCTAGCTCATGTCCAAGGATAGTATACACATGCTCACTGCAATGCCAGAAACATTTTATAGATCCACAGCCTTTCAGAGACCAGATGGGATTCCCTGTGGCACCTCCAGTAAATACTGATGCAGGCACAACTGAAATTAGCTCCAAGAGTGAGAGCCCTTCCAGAGATCCTGAAAGTAGGTATCTATAAATCACCTAACCTTACATCAAAGAAAACAGGGATTTGAATCAACAGTCCGAATGGAGAGCAGACACAGATAATTACTTGATAAACAATAATGTTAACCCTTATTCACCTATTCTCTCTGGCTCTCTAGTTGGAGTTGAGCTGTATCAGTATTTTGCACTAAAACTGCACAGGACATAGAAAGCATCTCTGTGTAGGATGCAAGCGTGAGAGCCTGCAATACTATATCACCCAATTAGATAATAGAGACGACAAATAGTTCGAAATTATATGAGGTTTGGTTTGGTTTGGGGATTTGGGAGTTTTTTTGTTTGCTTTGGTTTTTTATGGTTTGGTTTTGTTTGTGGTTTTTTTTTATTATTTATTAGGGAAGGTACTAACCAATGTATCATATGCTCCGTGTTATGTGGAGCAGTTGACGGCTGTAAGCCTTTTAATATGAAGCTTACCTACAGATTGTACATTTGAAGGCTTACAGAAAGAGGCGGTTTTTAGATTGCAGAAGTGGTTATCTGCAGAACAGCTTCAACAATATCCTTGAACTCTCCTTGGACTGCAGCAGCCTCCGCAGGTGGATTTCCCTCGTGCGCCCCGGCCCCTGGGGCAGAGCTGCTCTGCAGTTCCTGCGAGTCACCGCTGCGAGGCGCCCGCTCACCGCGGCACGGGCGCGGCGCGGCGGAACGAACCGCAGGAGCGGCCACACGGAGGAAAACCCCCAAAGTCTTGGAGAAACAGAAGCAAAAAGTAAACCGGCTCTCTGAATCGGCATCATATTCCTACAACGTGTGCTTCAAATCTGAAGTCATCCTCTCCTCCTCTCTCTGCCGCCTTGCGATAATCAAAACAAATAGAAAACAATGGGCCAGAACTGTTTCCAAGTAAAATTAATTTCAGACTTGAATTCTAGCTCTATGTTTATTCTACAAACACTAATAAGCTTCATTTTCCAAGAGGAATTGTTAACACTAATTAACTGGTCTTAAAGGTTACCTTGTGTGTTGTGGTTCATCTGTGTTGCAGTAAAAAATCTGAAAGGATTCGTTCTGCCTAGAATATATATTCTATATATAAGAGAGAAATCCCAAGCATCTTCGGGCTGAATGGAATTACCTGCAGCATTAGAAGAGATGTGTTAATTAAGATCAAGCCCAGAACTCATACACCCATATGTACATACATACACATATACATACACAGAGATCAAAAAAAACAATTGTTACTTGACCTTCTGAAAGCTGAAAGGTCCTAGAGAAGGACAATAAATTTCAACTGTACACAAGCCCAGCTCGAAAGTGTTAAATGCTTCTTCATCTCTCCTAGTTCAGCTACTATGTTAAGTCTCATCATCATCTACCTCTCTCTAGCATGACTGCAACAATATCGTTCAGCTGAATATTTTTAGGTCCAGCAATCCTCAGCCTGGGACTTGCAAGTGCACAGGTGGCTGCTGTTGCTGGAGTTCTCAGTAGGAGGTTAGGTGGGCACCAAGAACTATTTCAATGGTATTCAACCTGCTGACACAGGGGTCAATAATACCTTCTACAACACACACATAAACACAAAAAGCATGACCTCAGGAGGAGCGCACTGCTTTTTAAATTATCCCAAGAAATATTCCCTTTCAGCCGGGCACTACAAGGACCCTGTCAACCCAGTTGCCAGGTACCAGCACAACATTACTCGTTAACTCTGCCCCAGAACAGACCTTCTAAGTTATGGTCAAAATCAAGTGTCACAGCTGCAGACCCCAGGTGGACCCTCTCCATAAACTATTCTGTAAGATAAATAGCACTGACATATTAGGTTAATGTGCCCAGTTTGGCAATAAATGTAATTTCACCTGAGTTAACTTCTTGCAGTATCAAGAAGTTTACAAAGTCTGTCAAAGAGTGGTGAATGAGTTTGAATGGCAGTGTCCTCTTTCACGTTTGAGGGTTTTCTCAAAGATAGTCTCCATGTTCTTCACAGATATATTCCATTTCCTTGGAATATATATCCTTGCATTTCTTCATAACACTTTACTGACAAAGCCTTGGGGTTTTGATGTGATATTAAATATTATGATTGACTGCATTCCTCTACCTCCTTGGATACCAGAGTTTAGCTCTTCTGAGAAAGTAAACCAAAGTTAACCAATTTGAAACCAGCTACCTAAAGCTGAGAACTGAATTTTTTGTTTGTGTTTTGTTTGTTTGTTTGGTATTTTAATTGGGGGCTTTTTTTGTGGTGGTGGGTTTGGCTATTTTCTTGGGAGTGGGTTAAGGGAGTTTAATAAATTTAGTATTCTGTTCATTACATAGTTTTTGTTGGAATTGTATCTTATTTTAATGACTTGAGAGTCACTTTTCTGAATCATTTGCTCACCCCCTTCGTGTTCTTATGTAAGCATAATCAGTAGCTCCTCTGCTGAAAGCAAGATGAGCCTTTTGCCTTTGCATTAACAACATAACTTCAGTTTATGCCTAGAAAACACACCATAGATGGAATAAAAAATTCATACAGAGAGTACAAATATGCTGTCATATGTACACACAGGCAACTTAAGTAAAATACAAGAAAGCACAGGTGAAATACAAGGAAAGTTGTTAGACAATATTAGCATATATCACCTGCATTTGCACCTAATGTATAAATGGAGAAAGTAAACATTGTGTTTAATCCAGCACCAGTTTATTCTCTCCCTCCTTGCTCTTCTTTGAAGATCTACTTGCAGTGTCACATCATGTCCAGAAAAAGTTATTGTACCAAGCAGCTTGGCTGCAGTGCGAGTATGGCATCATCTAAGCCAGCATTTTACAAGACTGGGAAGGAAGCAGACTCTTAACACAGGCAGAGCCCTACACTCCTCTGCACACCTGGCTGCACTGCCTGCCTGGGCCTGGGGACAGAGCAGAAAGCCACACGAGGTGGCAGGACCAGTCAAGTGCTCTGCCGTGTATTTCCAGAGATCACTGAGTCAGCCAGTCACCATTCAAAGATAACAGAGCCTGGAGAGATAAGGAATTATAGGATGAGTGAAGGCTGCAATTGTCAAAATGGGATCATTTTGCTCTGCACCACGCCCTCCCTGGCCACATCCTGCTTTTTCTTCTGCTGTGTTACCCCTCACTCTGGGGAACTGATCCAGGTACACTTCTTTTCCCCCTGATGTTGCTTCTAGTCTTATCAGTTTCTGTGTCTGGCATATCAAATGTCTGTGCTAACTAAAAGTGAGAACAGCTTGCCCAAGATGGGGCTTGGATTGGTTTAAGTAACCCTGGGAAGCTGCACATTGAGGGGTAGGAAGGGACACACAGAAAGGAGAAGCACAAAAAGCTAATTTTGCTAATAAAAAGAAATTCAAACTCAAATATTTTTCATTAAAATGTCTAATAATTCTGCAGAAAGGATGCAGTGCTTTATGTCCTAATTTGGATGTGTGAAACTTGTCATCTGAGAAGTCATTTCTTCTTAAAATAGACCAATTTCTATTCATTTATACTGTCATATTTTAGGATAGAAAATTAATTATTAGACTATCCAACATTAGGATGATGACTGTAAGAAGTACATTGTTTGAAGGCAGAAGCTTTTTGTCAGGCTTGTGAATGAATCTGCTAATAAATATTACTTTGAAACATAACTACAGCATTTTTAAAGTTACATGTGGCAGTTTTGCAGCTGCAAACATTCTCATCTTCCATGTATACATCTCAAGCTGTGCACACACAGACATATAATGCACTGAAGGCACTTGAAATTTGGCTGATGTTATTTATCAAAGGGGAAAAAAACCCAAACATAATAAAATTCCTGAATAACTCCTAGAAATACCAATGAGGAGGGAAAAAAAAAAAAAAAAAAGAACTAAATAACTCACCTAATTTTCTCAGAACATCTTTTTTTCTTTTTAATCTTCCCACTAAAACAGACTGTATTTTTTCTATACCTAAAATAGGCTATAGTCAACTGATACAAGTACATGGAGCTGCCTATTACAAAATGAATCTGTTGAGATAATAAGTACCAGCTGGATCTATCCCCAACAGCAATAACAGTATCTAGAGCATGATTATAATGTAACAGATTGTGAAACAGAAGAGATGGTTTCACTTATTAAAAGGCCGTTAATACAGCAACAGAAGAGAGTTCTGCTAGTATGCAATGCTTCTAGCAAGGCCTTTATGGTAATATATTAAATTATTTCAAAGGTGAATGAAATTATTTCAAAGGTGAATTCTCAAAAAATATTGCCCATGAACATTTTTAGGAGCTTTATTACACATGCACTTATGTGCAAATATGGGCCCACTGCTGAATGAAGCAGAATCCCTGGTGACAGAGGACATTGGAAAAGGCTGACGTACCAAACACTGTCTTCACCTCCGCCTATTCTAACATGTCTGGCCTTCAGGACCCCCAGTTGCCAGAGATCACGGGGAAAAGAAAGTAAGGAAGTTGTATCCTTGGTAGGAGATGATGAAGTCAAGAAATACTTAGACAGCCTGGATTTACACAAGTCTTTGGGCCCTGATGTCCTACAAGTCCATGATGACCTACAAGTGCTGAGAGAGCTCGGTCATCACAAGGTCAATTTTGATAATCTTTGATCATGACAACTGGGAGAAGTACTCAAAGACTGAAGAAAAGCCAATATCACTCCTGTTTCCAAGAATGAGGACTCCAGGAATTACAGTCCAGTCAGCCTCACCTCAGACCCAGGCAATGTGATGGAGTAACAATTCCCAGAAACCATTTCCAGGCATATCAAAGACAAGAGTGTTAAAGGGGTCGTCAACATCACTCAGGGGAAATAATGCTTGGCACCAACGAGATAAATTTCTACAATAAAATGACTGGTCTGAGAGATGGAAGAAGAGCAGAAGTGGATATTTACCTGGACAACAATAAGGTTTTTGACATTGTCTCACATAAGAACCTCATAGAGAAGATGAAAAAGACATGAGATGGACTGAAAACTGGCTGAACATCCTGGCCCTGGGGATGGAAACTGATGGAAATCTAGCTGAAGAGCAGTAATAAACAGTGTATCCTTCGGGTCAACACTCCTGTACAACATTTTCACTAATGTTTTGGATGAGGGGGCGGAGTGTACCCTCAGCAGGTTTGCTGGTGGCACTGAACCAGGAGGAGTGGATGATATGGTGGAGGTTAGCGCTATCATCCAGAGGGACTGTGGCAGGCTGGAGAATGAGGAACCTCGTGAAGTTCAATAAGGGCAAGTGCAAAATCCTGTGTCTGGGGAGGAACAACTCTATGCACCAATGTATGTTGATGGCTACTCAGGGGGAAAGCGGCTTTGAGGAAAAGGAGCTGGGGGTCCCTGTGGACATCAAGTTGAACATAAACCAGCAACATGCACTTGCAGTAAAGAAGGATAGTGGATTCCTGAACTGCATTAGGAGTGTTGACAGCAGGTGGAGGGAGTCGGTTCTTCTCCTCTTCTCAGCACTTGTGAGGTAATGCCTGGAGTTCTGGCATCTCCAGTGCAAGAGAGACATGGACATATTAGAGGAATTTCAGGGATGGATCTTTAAGATAATTAAGAGAATGGGATGCTTACCCTATCAGGAAGGGCTGAGAGTGGCTGTTTTTGCTATGATTCTGTTTGGCCTGGAGATGTTTCAAGGTGGATCACACATATGTGTACATATATCTGGAAGGAGAGTGTAAAGGTGACAGAGCCAGGCTCTTTTCAGTGATGCCAGTGAGAGGACCAGAGACATTGGGCACAAACTAGAACAAAAGAGAGTCTCTGAGCACAGGGAAATGCTTTTTTACTGTGAGAGTGACTGAGCACCAGCAGAGGTTGCCCAGAGAGGCATAGTCTCCCTCCTTGGAGACATTCAAAAGCCATCTGGGCATGGCCCTGGGCAACTGGCTGTAGGTGATCATGCTTCAGCAGGTGAGTTTAACCAGATGACCTCCAGAAGTCCCTTCCAACCTCAGCCATTCTGTGATTCTGTGAAAACTTGCACATGCTGTGCCTTGCAAATGTTACATGCTTTTAGCAGGCAAGAACATGTACACAGGGAAATCTAAACATCATGCATGAGGAGTTGGCAAGCAGAGACACAGAAAACTATTCCAAATGTCAAGTAGCTTAAAGGCAGATCTGTGTTCAGCAATGAGTAAAAATGCAAACAGTTTAAATTATTTGACAAGGAAAATTTTTGTTTAAATCTCTCATGAACTGAGTTTGTTTCTTCTTTAGGCTTTCCAAAAACCATTCTGCTGAGCAGAATTTACCCTTGATTTTGAGATCTTTAGAGCTATTCTAGTTTTTTGACAGATTATGTGTTTAGCCATAGCTCTTGTTACCTTCCAGAGCAAAGATTTTTTTTGTCTTGCTATTGGCAACTACTATTACATCACTGTTTCTATGTATCTTCCACTACTAAAATATATTTGCAAATTTAGTTTTTTCATCTAAAGGCAATGACCAAGTAGTCAAGTGGAATATCAGCTTGGAAGCAAAGCTAGTGGAAATAACTGGCCTGTTTGCCAAGTGTCTGCATACCAGTTCCCATCCAAGATGGCCTGCTAGCCACCAAGAAAATTCAGTCACACACTTGTTGCTCATAGTTCAAGTTGAAAAGAGCCATCTGCTGTCAGATTGCACGATGTTTTTCTAAACAAGGCTCGCAGCATTTGGTGCATGTTTTTCCAAAAAACTCCAGTGCCAGATTTTTCTTCCCAGTACTGCTGTTATAATAAAGCAGCTTGAAACAGGCTTCTTAATAGCATGTTTTGCAGAAGGTAACTGCTCCCTCCCAAGGATTTAATAATTTCTGAAGAAAACCCATAAATTTTGATAACTTTAATGATGTGTTTAAGATATGAATGACTGTGCTGGTTTCGCCCTAAACCAGAACAATGTCCATTTCTGAATAAACAAAATTTTCTATACTATATTGTACTCATATAGAACTCTCATCTCTTTGAAATATGACAGTACACCTGGGATGTATAGTCAGTATTCTGTAGATGTATAGAAGGTTTCACAGAAAAGCTCATTGGGCTTGAAATATCAGAAAATCCCTGCAGAAAACAAGAATTTAAAAAACATTTTTAAATCAAGTATTTTCTTTCTCACTCTGCAGTTGCTGTCTTTTGGTACTGGTGCAGTAACACCTGACATAGACACCTACTGTAAACAAAAAGTTCTAACATTCAAACAATCAGAAGTGGCACATCCATGAACTTATAATGGAAAGTTAATATAATTGAAAGAAGTTTGCAGAGACAAGTATTTAATTCCAGAAAAGAGACCTCAGTTCTAGACATTGCTTATTGGCTAGTGACGATGTTTTCCTGTGATAAAAGTCCATTTTTGATGCAATAAGGTTTGGACACATACACAGAGGTTCCTGTAAGTCCTAAAAAGAATAATTTCATTAACTCACCTCACAGGTTTCATCTTTGTAGTTACAACCTCCAAACCTAAACAGGATACACACGCTCCCAGAACTTGGGCTTGAAGGCAGACTACTCAAAATGGAATAATAAAGACATTGAAGTAATATTATTTGCAATAATTTAAGTAGGATTAGACAGGTTAGAACATCACATTCTAAACTCTTCCATTCTCCTTGGATGTGCTAACCATTGCCAGGAACTCAGGGCTGCCTCATGATCAAAGAGGCCAAAAAACAAGAAGAGAGACAAAAACCTCTCCTGCAATTTCAGCATATCTGAAATTTACTCCCTAGTAAACATATCTCTTTAATACACAAGTAGTTACCGTGTGTGAATACCATGCCATTTTTTAAAATTCAGCTACTTTTTTTAGTCTTGTTCCTACCTTGAGGAGAAGATTCTCTTTTTAATTTTCTTCACAAAACTATTACCTGAAAATTGAAGGATTTTGCAGCAGTATCTTCAGGCAAAATACCTCCTCCACAACTAAGTAATCATCTCAGAATTTTTAGGCGGAGACATGCAGCACTGTAGCTAATGGAGAAACCCAAACAAGCTTTTCAGGCCTTCCCAGAAGCAGCGCAGTTCTGCAGAGCCAGCACAGGAGGTCTCCAGCACACACTGGCACTCATCCCTCAGCCTTTCCTCATACATAAGGAGGAATAATATGTCATGCATATATTCAGAATGCTCATAAAGCATTTCCAGGGTAGCTTACCTCTCCCTGAAACAGCTTGGCCCAGATATGCAAGGTGTCAAGCACTTAAATTGCAAATCTTGCAGAAAAGACAAAACAGACGTGGGAAGCATTGCTGCCCATCCAGCTGCAGGCACACAGGCACATCCTCAGAGCACTCCAGTTCTCATTGCTGGAGTTCCAGCAATTACAGTCCTTCAGCTGCCTTCCTCTTCATCCTGCCTTTCCCTTCCCTAATTTGTACTCTGACTATATGCAATTATACCATCTATCTGTAATATTCGCATGCTCCTGTTGGAGCAAATTGCAGTACTTGGGCACAAACTGTATCAGGAATATTATGTATACAGCCTTGATTTCCCCACTTCTTTCTGTCACTTTTTAAAACACAATATCCCAATGCCTTGTTATCCCATCCATATTATTCTCCAGACTTTTTCTAGGTGTCTTAAAAAGGTAGCAGGTATTTTATGTACAAGTAAGAACCTGATATTTTGTCAACATATAGATTAGCATAGCTCAGTTTGCATTCAAAGGGACCTTTAAAGGTATTCTAGTCCAACCCCCCTGCAGTGAGCAGGGACATCTTCAGCCAGATCAGCTCAGAGCTTTTTTCAACCTGACCTTCAACATTTCCACGGATGGGCCATCTACCACCTCTCTGGGCAGGTTTTAGATGTTCCAGTGTTTCACCACCCTCATTGTAAGACATTTGTTTCTTTCTGGTTCCATTCTAGTCTGAATCCATAATTTTTTAGTTTAAAATCATTACTCCTTCACTCCTGTCACTACAAGTCCTGTTAAAAATTTCAGTGCTGAAATGCCACAGTTAGGTCCCCCCAGAGCCTTCTCCAGGTTGAACAACCCCAAGTCCCTCAGTCTTCCATCACAGCAGAGGTGTTCCATCCTTATTATTATCTTTGTGGCCCTCTTCTGGACCTGCTCCAATATGTCCATGTATTTCCTGTGCTGAGGGCTCCAAAACTGGAACCAGGACTACACTAGGTGGAGTAGAGGAACAGAACCATTTGACTTGGCCATTAGGAGGGCCAGGCAGGACTTGTTCCTCGTGAAGCCATGGTGGCTGTCCCAAATTGCCTCCCTGTCCTCTACGTGCCTCAGCGTAGCTTGCAGGAACATCTGTTCCATGATCCTGAGTAAATCAGCTTTCTCCTTGTCCCTTGTTACTCATTTTCCAGCTTTGCTCATCATGGGGAGGACACTTTCTTTGCTCTTCCTTTTCTGGCTGACTGCCTGTATATGGCTCATCTCTGTAAAGCGTCAAGTGCTTCACTGCAGCCTGCAGATCTCAGAGCAACAGGTTGAGGGCTCTCACCAGCACCCTGTCCCTCTAACCTCGGCATGTCATCCTATAGCTTGTCACATGCATTCCTGCTATTATCCCACTTAGCCTTCAAGTCTAGCTTAAAGCTCTGTCACTGAGCCCCACTGGCTCATGAGGAAAGAACTCTCTTCCCCCTTTGAGAAATGTGGATCCCGTCTGACACCAGGATGTCTGGTGCTGTGTAGGCCATTCCATTATGGAAAAATCCAAAACTGTTAGTAGCACCAGTCATGGAGCTGTGTTTTAATGGAATGGTCCCGTTTCATCCCATGTAGCTGCCTGAAATTGGAAAGAGAGAGGAAAGAATCACCTGTACTCCAGATTCCATTACCAACCATGACAAGGCCCTGAAGTCTCTTTTGATTGCCCTTGGACTATACATTGCATCTCTATCACTACCCTCATGGAACAGCAGTAATAGGTAGCAGTCCAAGGTTGAGAAGTTTCCTGGTGATGTCCTTAACCCGTATCCCAGGGGAAGAGGCTTGGCAACACCTGCACTGTACGTTAAAGTCAAAGGAGACCACAAATGTGCCAAACATACTGTGCTTGCCCCAAACCTTGTTTGCCCCAGCCCCCTACTTGTCCGTAAGCATGTGTAGATGGCTTATTACTTACCACATCTTAGATGAAAGGGAGACCCAAAATCAGCTCAAAGTAGTGATCAACAGGCAGAATCAGCCTGTCAATTTAAAAATATAAGTTATCTTTATGAATATAGGTAATCTGATTTTAAAGAACAAGATGCCAGAACAGTTTTCTTCAGGTATTAATTCTTATGACATAATTTTAAGAAGTAATTTTCTCATATTATTTTCATGCCTTATTTTCAGAATTGTATTTTGTTCTTTGTACTAGTTTGAATTAAATTTATTACTCATTTATGATAAGAAATGAGACACGTAAACTAAAATAATTATCTCACCTGACTGATGTTTCTAGCACTAATGGTTAGGGAAAGAATTGCTGTCACCCTGTCTTGCAAAACCAAGTGCTTTCAAAACTTTATTTGTGTGTATTATACATGTTCTGCATGCTTGTTGTTTGGGCAGAATGTGAGTATACCCAAAGATTACTGAGTGAAGGTCAGATTAGCATGATGCCTGTTCCGTAGTTTTGACCAATGCTCTTCCTTGTACACTCTTCTCCTTGGAATGAAATATGCCATTTCGTAACAAAAAGCTGCTAGTGCTAAGGTAATTTTTTTTTTTGTGGTGGGAAAAACCTGAGGATTGAATTAAGCATTTAATTTGTTCAAATTCTCCGGACCATTATATGAGTATCAGTCTTAGTCAATTTATCACTATTTTTCTTTCTTAAGTATGTATGAAGAGGTCAATAACTTTAGCTGAACTCTCATCTTTGAAAAATCCAATTTATTCTAATAAGAATAAATGCTATGTCATCAACATGCAGTATTCTGTAAGTACATATTTTTAGCAGTTTTGTGAAAGGTATTGATTGGGTACATCTGGCCAATTCCATGTTTCTAAAATCCCAGCACATTTCATTTATAAAATAATATTTCAGAAAAAGGTGACCTTCACAGAGCAAGCAGTGTTTTTTAAACTATTTAAGTGTGCATCTATAATTTAAGAAATCTGCAGAGAATTGGACCTTTTTCTTTTCTATATTCTTTTTTTTTTTTTTTTTTTGTAACACTGGCAATGCAGAGCATGCTTTAAGAAAGAAAAAAGCCAAGAGTTATCCACTGATATTATTACATAAATGCATACTGCCTTTCTCGCAGGGTCTTCAGTCTAAATTAAGCATACAAATTGGATGTAGTAAATGAAGGTAAACACTGAGGAGGGACTGAAATGAAGGACAGATTTTTGTGCTGGCACAGTGCAGTGAAAGATGATATGTGAAACAAATATTGGTATAGGCTAAATTGACAAAGAATGCAAGATATATAACTAAAGACAGAAGAAAAGCAGTAAACTAATGTATAAAACGTTAACCTACAACCCTGAAACTCCAAACAGCAGCAACAGCAATTTACTTGACTATCCTAGGTGAATAATCAAAAGAACACCACTGATCACTAGCTAAGTCAACTTTATGCCCTTGTCCCCACAAGGACACAAGGCAGGCAGGGATCCAACAAGGCACTGGAAGTGGGACAGCCCACAGGAGAGCCTTCAGCCCATCATTCCACAGGAGCTTGAACTACTGTCAAGCAGCTCATCTGGATGAAGGGGAGACATGACCGCTTTCAGCAGGTCAGCAATTTGCATTCTTCCCATTTATGTATGTCTGCCCTTTACTTATGCACACTTTCAGAGCATCATAAATATGAAGAAGCTCCTGCTTTAACCACAATGTCTTTTTGGAGAGACCCACACCAAACAGCAACTTTCATAAATGCCCATCTGCTCTGAGGGCAGGATCCTCTCAGCTCAGAGCTCCAGGCACGCCCAAATGAACTGAACTGTGACTTCTGCTGCAATTAAATTATGTAGCAAATCATGAAACCATTGGGATGGCTCTCTAAAGAAAAATATACAGGTCTACATCATAATCAAACAGTGTTAGAACTAAAACACTGGATAATATAGTTCCAATATCAGCGAGCAGACACAGGGAATTAAAGGTAGATTATCCTAATAAAAAAGGAGTATAATTTTTGCTTTTAGAAATCTTGCTTAAACAACACAGCATTATTGATTTTCTGCTGTTTAGAAATAAGCAAGTTTATTCACTTCACAATATTCAACCTCACAATGTCGAGAATGCCAACTACATACCTAGATAATTACACACTTCTTATCTTGTCTTTGCAAACTGGACTAAGGAAGGTCTCTCATGTATCTGCTGCAGAAACAGCTGCAAATCTCGGCTACTCCAAATCCCAACCACAAAAATTACTCCTTTAGGAACATCTTCTCAGGACAACCAGAACACAGAACAGTGTGAAAGATTGTTTTAAGAAAATAATCAGCAAGTTAACACTGCAGTACAGGTAGCCATGAGAAAGCTCCTCAGGCACCTGTGAATTGCCTGAGAATTAAGAATTCTACCAGTACAAGCTAGGGCAGGATCAACATTTTCTTTCACAGCCATCTGTCTGATACTGAGATGCATTCTCAAGAGGAAATGTCTCCTTGTTGTCCAAAGACACCAACTGCTGCAAATGAAACTATGCCCAAGAAAAGTCTGTCTTAAGTGTCAAGGGCAGCTTGTGCACTTCAACACAAGGAAAAGAAATTGTTTGTGACACTCAGACTAGCAGGAGATGTTAAGAAGAACAGCATCAGCACATCAGGAGGCAGCAAATACATTCAGCTGCAAAGATTTCTTTAGCAGTATACAGAAGTTGAAATCGAAATTTCAGCCAAAGCTATTAAAATTATGAGGACACAATCATCAGGACAAGCTTTCAAGTATGAAAGGAATAAAGGCTGACACTGCCAATGCTACATAAACATCACTGAATTCCTGATTTCAGTTAAAATGCAAATCCAGAAACCTCAATGACCCTAAACCTGAAATGAAAAATTCAAACAAAACTTAGATGAATAAAAACAAACCAAAAAAGTACTAAGAGCAAATGATGCAGTGTGACATCCCAGCAGCTTAGCAGTGAGCAAAGATTTTAAAAAAAATAGTAGAGTGTGCCACATCTACTTCAGGGAGAACTCATTGCACTCAAATTAAAAACAAATCCTGCAGAACAAAGGCTGAAATTAGAAAAATCAAAGAATAGTAGTTGCAAAGACACCAGAAGAATGTCTGCATCAGATCCAGGTGATTTAAACACTTAGTCACCTCATACTCTTAGTGATAGTTACAGACAGTATCATTTGACTGAATAGAGTAACTTGCTCTCTGCAAGTGGACAGACATTTTGAAATTAATATTTGTGCACAGTGACTCCACCTGATATTCAAATAGGCCCTTAAGGGAGCTTTGCCCACAAGCAACACCATTTTATGTCCCTAGTGCAAAACATAATATGAAGGAAGGTCCAACCTCAAATACCTGCCAGAAATATATGGGAAAGTGTAATTTACCTACAGGACACTTACTGACCTCTGCAAGCCTTAATCCAATCCCTTACAGGAATAGTGTGATCCTCACTGCCTAAAGACATTATTCCAGCTACTCAGAACCTATGAGAATTTGCAAACTGCTGCATTCTCGCTGGCAAATGTGATATCACACTTACATGCCACATGAAAAGAAACAGGATGTATCCAACTGACTCCTTAACCAAGACAGCTTTACAGTATAAGCAACCAAGAACTGGACAGCATCTTCAGTGAATTACAGAAGACCCACAAGATTTTGAAGACATTAAATGTGTGACGTGCCTGTTTTCATAAAAAAGTATTAGAGGAGCTAAACACAAAGGTACACCAAAAAAGAATGCCTATGCACACCACTCTGGAAAGCCAACTGCTTGAAGAGCAAGTACCAGAATGGAGACATCCCAAACAAACAAATATTGTAATCATGGAATATTCTGAGCTGGAATGGAACCACTATGGTTATCAAAGTTCAACTCTTGACCCCGCACAGGACAGCCCTCAGAATCACACCACGTGCCTGGGAGCATTGCCAAAACACTTCTTGAAGTCTGGTGGGCTTGGTGCTGTGCCCACTTCCCTGGGGAGCCTGCAACACACAACATAGAGGTAGTTCGGTCCTGTACAGGTCTTCAACAGTATTTTGTAAGGAAGCATGTTTTTATAGAGAATGATACTGGTTAAACATGAAAAGCAGCAAAAATGTGATTTACAAAAAAATAATAGTTAGACTAAATAGACTCATTCAATTACACAACAGACCTCTCTGCTGTGTAAGATTACTGTTTGCATTTGAGAAGTCCTGCATTTGAGCCACAGCTGCTCCCTCAGTTCCTCTCCTCCCCAACTCCCTTCATTGTTCCTCAGCCACACTCCATTTCTATCTGACAAAGACTTCAGCACATAAAAAACCAAAAACTTTGCATTAATCAGATCATAACAAAGTAAGAGTTAAGCTATGAATATATTGTGGGCACTACACAGAAACATGAACAATCCAGCTTTCAGGCAGCAATTGAGAAAAGGGCTATATACATGCAGACAAAGAACTGGAATCTGAATTTGTCCTGTCTGGGTACACTCCTTTCAAGCTTTCTGAGCGCTAAAGTGCTGCCTCCTTCCATTGTTTCTGCGAAATACACACAAAACATAGTTTGGGAGGAAGGAAATGGGTGGTGCTGTGCTCTACAAAGGAGCAAAGAGAAGCTGTGTGAGAAAGCTACTAATATAAGCAACAGGAAGAGGTTAAGAGGGAGGGAGAATTATGCATCTAAAGAACAACAAGGGAGGCATGAGAAAGAGGAAAAGCATGTAAGTGCTGGGAAGAGGAGAAGCAGCAAAGTGCACCCCTTTGTAGTCAACAAAGCACTTAGAACATGAATGAGTTGTTGAATCATACTCAAAAGCAGTACATACATAAACCATATGAACATGAATTTTGGTAAAGGCTCTGTTACGAGCTTTTCATAAATACAATGACTGACTTGCCAAATGAACTCCACATGGACCAAGGCACAGCAAGCAAAATCTCAGGAAGCTCAGTGATTTTGCCAACATTAGTTGAACATAGAACAAAATTCAACATTCTTTAGAAACTTTTATGTTCAGCCTTAATGACAGAAAGACTTCTATCAGTTTCAGGGCTGTTCAGCCACTACCTCCTCTCAGGGAGCTACAAGAAACAGGACCCCAGGTTTCCTTGGAAGCTGCATTTCACAGGTTTTCTTTTTCTCCTCTACTACTAAGAAGACACAGACTTTCTCAAAGCACAGTACCAGAATCTGAATAAAATTCCTCAGCCAAGTTCTCCACTAATGTCACTTAGAGTGAAATATTCACTTACTCCAAAGGTTACCCAGGACACAAACACGGTCCAGAATGTGTCATCAGCAAGGGTAAAAAGTAAAACGAAACAAGACAAAATTTTTTTAGTAACCAGGAAAATCTGGACTCTATCCTTTAACCCAAACCAAAATAAGCAAAGGAAACAAAAATTGATGAATAAGTATATTGGAGGATAGGGAAGAAAAATCAAAATGGACAGACATCAATCTGAATTAGACTTTTTCATTGACACAAAAAGCCAAAGATTCTTCAACTGAATAAATACCTCAAAACCAAAATGAGTCTGCAGGGCCACTATATGGCCAAGAAAGAACAGAGCTCAGGAATAATCCATCTCTAGTTATGTACTATAGCTCCTAGTTTTGAAAGAGCTAGTATTTGATACCACAGACTGAATAACAAGACCTGGTGAAGCTGCCACATGAGGAGCTACACCAGGGGACTGAAGCATTACAAACATATGAGAAATGTGGTGGGGACAAACAAGTCATCAGTCTGACCTAATAAAACCTTGAGAATACATCTCAAAATAGAAAACTGTTTATAGGTCCTGAAGAAAATACAGAAAAGAATAAAATGCAAGGTAGAGGCAATATAGAGTAAAATAAACCACCCACCTACATGGGAGGGAATAAACTATGTCCTGTAAGACATGGAATTATCAGTTTGGAGAGGGACTACTACTGGATTTCTTGATGATCAGACTGTAATAATGAACAATAATCATCATAGCATAAATGGTCGAGAGTACAGTGTTGGAAGAGACTGACAATAGATCAGAATATTCTAAGAGGAGAATGTGATGATGTGATTGATAATCAGAGTGACAAAAGTAGAATAAAAATCAGATCAAGATGCAGATCATGCTTCATTTTAAGCAGCATTTTTAGACATCTACATTAAAAGAAAAAAAAACCCAAAAAACAGAAACAATCAAACACAACAAAAACCTCCAAACAAACTGTACAAGATGCAGAGTGCATACAGAGGTTTCCATTCTAACTGTCCCACTTAAATTTGACTTATTCTGACAGGCCAGACAGGAAGAACATATGGCCACTGTAAGGTATAGGTACAAGAAAGGAGAAGGGAAGAGAGCTGCTCAGCCCAAAGAATGTTTAAGGCAAAAATCACACACACATATAAACCAGCATATGGAGGCTCATTAGCTTTTGAAACCAGAGGAATGCATCAGTCTCCCAAGTAAGAAATGCAGCAACAGCACTATCTCTTCTTAAGAGCAAAATGTGTCTCAAGGCCATGTGAGGGTTCCCTGGATTGTCAAACTAGAACAAATCCAGTTCTACACTGATGCTGGAAGTCAGGCCTCAGTGTGGAAGGCTGGTTTTTATCAGTGTCATTTCCTGTGTTTTACTTGGACTCTGACCAAAGACACCAAGGCAGAAAAGCCATCCTGGGCCTCATGGCCTACCTTCTCTTACGAAAGCCACAGTTCAGAGCATCTTACTTGTTACAGAAAACTTCATAAAACTAGTTTAAAACTACTCATATTGCTCTAGTTATGAGAAAAGCTTCAAAACATATTGAACGCAGCACCTAGGCAATTTATCTCTGCCACACCTACTGACCCTGGTGCAAGCGGCAAAATTTTCATGGAACCATATCAGAAAGTACCAACTGCATGTCAAAACAGTTGTGTGGTTACTGAGAAAGCATTTTAAACATGACTATTCCAGTGTAAGTTTCAGTGAAATAAAATTACTTTAATGCTGCACTGGCTTCTTTTCCAGTGCAGACATCCTAGCTAAAAAAGTGGATGCTGCACTAGAGTATGCAATGGGGTTTTTCCTACACATACGCACATATAAAATGGGTTTTTATATGTGTAATATTTTTATATACATACACAAAGGATTTCATTGCCAGCAAGGGCAACAGTGCTGCAAAGAAACAATCTTCATGTCAAAAATTAAACTACTTAGGCCAAAACTACGCCTTTAAGGATCAACTGAATAAAGAAAATCCAAATTAATTCTCCAAACTAAAAGAGAAAACTGAGCATGCCAAGCTACCAAGTAAAAAGCTGAGGGAGGTACGAGTCTACACTCAAGGAGAAGCCAGCACTTCTACTTAACACAAACTTGAGTTTTGACACAGAAAACCAAGACTCATTTCACTACAGAGAATGCTGTCTGTGTACAGGTGTGCAGAGTATCACTGTAAAAATTTAATCCCAAGAAAATCAAATGACAATTGTTTAAGATTATGCTGTTGATGGTTGCTACTAGTTGACTATCTTTAACTAATTCCTACATACCACATATAAGCAAAAGAGAAGTTTAAAGGTTTTCATATTCTAGTAAAAACTCTAAATTTTCATTTATCACAATTTCAGTTGAAAGTAGAAAGTAATGGATTCCACCGTACGTCACCAAAAAACCTACTTTCACTCCAAGCCTTCTCTCAAAGCATGCCATTTTTAGAGACAGGACTGTAAATCTTACTTAAAGCACAATCTAGAGATAGGGGACCAAAATTATATTAATCATGTCACATGGCTGCTGTCTCCTGAGAGGGTCAATTTCCAGAGTAATTTTAACAATGTTCATATTTTCTTCAATGTATCTGTGTTATTTAATTTATGTTAGAGAGGCTGTTGCAGCTACATAGGCTTTATTCACAGAAGCATTTTTAATGTTTCATTCCATATCAAGGAATACATAAATATTAATACTCGCAATTAAATAATTACTTGAATTCTCTAGAGTTGATTTTGTTTTAAGTATGCAACAATCCATATGAGACAGCCTGGAAATTTATTGCATTTCCTACTAGTCTTTAAGAAAACAGAGAGCTTTTGGTTTTGTTTTTTATTTTAAAACAAAACCTGTTCCTCACCTTAGGTTGACCAAGTATTTGAGTCTCAGATTAACAGATGCAAAACATGCTTCTCAAAATGACTAAGATGAATCCATTAAAGCAGTACCCTCAATACTTTATCTTTTACAGATTTGTGCTGACTCCAGTGTGCAATATAATGCATAAAGGAGTAGCCTCTGCCTCAGTAAGTTTGAGTAAAAAAACCAAAAACATAAAAGCAAACTGATAATTGAATGACATTTCCTCAAACACACACACAAAAAATCCTTAGATTTCAGTGTTTCTTTCCATTATGGTGAATGCAACACTAAATCCCAGCAATTGGTATTTACTTGTCTGCATCTTGCTGCATCCACTCACTAAGTACAAAATTCATATTACACGTACTACAACTACCAAACCTCTTTCAGATGTCACACCAAGGCCTTCAGTTCTATTGAATCAGTTGCTGTGTGATGTGTTATTTATCACCCAGTCCATAATGAATTAAGCTATCTGTACTAGATGCTATGTCGAGGATGTCTCTACATAATGTGTTCTCAAAATACTAATTACAGTAAGGAGGCACAAACAGGATAGGGAGTGCAGCCTAATTCAATAATATATCAAGCACAGAGGAAAAATTGACAAGTGTGCAAACACCTACTAGTTAGTAAGATGAATTATTTCCCTATCACTGCACCTTTAGTACAACTGGAGGACAATCTTGCAGGTAAAACATGTAAAAATGTGTGTTTATTCTATTAATGCAAAACCAAATTTTAATCTTTAGCTTGTTGAAATGTTCCCCAACAAGTATTAGCCACAGATTCACAGAGAGCAGTTCCACTCACACCACACAAATCTAAATCTCCACAATTTCTTTCCTTACAGTGCTAGAGATTACAGCAATAAAAACACAATGTTTACAAGTCCTATATTTTCAGTGATTTTTAGCTTTCTTAATAATTCTAAGTGTGGAACATTTCTAGAGCTGTGTTAGGAAGACTTAAATCCAGACAGCATTTTGTTGCTTCTCTTTGCATTGAACTAATTTTAGATTTGGAAATGCCACCTGTCAGGCATTTCAAAGCTAAATAGGATACGCTGTTTATGGGTTTAGCTGTACCATTTTAAACCAGTCTTCTGCATACCATTGGAAATAAAGAATCTAGCCTCTAGGGAAAAAATAAAATCTACAGATTTAATATTGAATTAAAATCAGCTTTTATTACTGGGTATGCTATTGGATGATATTTATTATTTGAAATATTTTGTTCAGAAAAAACTCAAATGGATCACCTTCCATACTTCTCCCTACCCAAATGTTAAAACTTATATTCCTTACTTTTACACTATTCAGAATATAAAATCAACACAATCTTACCTTTAAAACTGTTTGCATTCTACATACACCTAAGCCCATACCATTTTTGGCATCTCAAATGTTTCTGCTAAAGATGCTCACAGTATCAGTCATTCTCATTCAGCAGGACACACACCAAAGTTTTCAAAAATTATCAGGAGCACAACTGTATATTAAGAAAAACTCCACACCAGTGGTTTGCCCACATCACTTGGCAATGTCCCTTTAATATTAATACACAGAGAAGTAAAATTTTTTCATAAATTTGTTCAAGTATGTGGAACATGTAAAATGCATAAGAATCAATATGGACTTCATTAATGTTATATTTATTTATTTTCCAGCTTCGTACAAACTGGATGTAGAAGCATAAACATAGTACATTTCTACCATTTTCAACAAAAATATAACCAATATGTACAATTATTGTATTAAAAATACAAAAGGATACAGACTCCACCAATGTCTTTCTAAAAGACATACAGGTACAAGTAGTATCAAAAGTATGAGGAAATCACCAGTTAATTGTACATTCTGCACTTGACATCACAGAGCGAACTGAGATTAGCAGTCCTATGGTCTACAATTACTTAATGCTTATATAACATTTGTGCAACTTGTGATAGAGCTAGGATTTTGTATTTCTATATGCACATGAGGTCTATAGCCTTGAGAATAAAACTGGCAAATAATGCATATTACATGTAAAATTACAAATGCATAATTGACAATGTGATACATAAGCAAATAGACAAAAGCCATGATTACTGGAGAGAGAATTAAATAAAGCACTGACATTTGTTTGATACAGTGAAAAAACACTGCAATTTGATCTTTAAAAGTTGAAGCTATTTACGTTTATCTACTGATCAATATGATCAGCTGAATTTAATGGAAAAAAAAAAAAAAAATCCAAGACCAGCAGTTCCTCACATTTGAGTACTACTCGGATTGGCAGCCTTCACTTCTCTGGAGTCTGTGCAAAAACAACACAAAAATAGAGGGGAGGGTCATTTTAGTCATTATAGGGTTAATAGCAGCTGTGAGCAGGTGGTTGCTACACACTGGCCTTCTCTACACATGCAGTGTTCCATGAAGCCATTAACAGTTGTGACTATTTCTGCATTGCAAAGGCTGACAAATCTGTGTTATTTATTTATTTTTATGTTTTTTTACTTAAAGGCTCAATTATCCCCTAATGTCAAAGTCAATAGATGGAGATTATTAGATCAGTGTTAACAGCTGACATGACCTGTGACATCCCAACTTGCCTTCACTGCAGTGTTATCCAGTTAATTTTTATTTTAATATAACTACTATATAGTTTTTTTTTAAAAAAAGTATATAACTTAATGGGGGGGTTGCCATCTGTCTTTTTACGATGTGACACTTTTTTTAGCATGCCATCCTGTATTCCACAAGGCACAGGTATGAGACACACTGTGTCCTTTTCCATCACTGACCAGCTGCAAGCACTGTGTTTCTGCATTTAGACCAGACCCGGATAAGGATGCCATTAACACTAACATTTACAAAGTTGTGAAGATTCCAGGGTGGGGCACATTAAGAGCAAAGCCAGGTAGTCAAGGAAAGGCTGCATCCTGCAACCCCTGCCCTCCCTTCTGCCCTGCTCAGCCATGTGATATTCTTCCAGGAACTCAGGCTGGCAACCCTACTTACAGGTGTGAAATAATACTGTAATTACTATTCAGATGCACTATTTGATCTCCCAAATGCAAACATACAAAATTGTAACAAAGGCATTGTAAACAAGCAAATAAGCACTGCCTCCTCGAAGGATCTCAAAGCAATTTTCTCTTTGTAGGTTAAAGGCCAAATGTAATTTGACAACTAACTTATCTCATTATCCCAATGAGACCAAGTGCTAGGATTGTGATTAAAATCTAAAAGGAAGATTTAAAAAAACCCTTCCAGGCATTGGGAAGTGCAGCCAGAGTTAATCATCCTGATGTGATGATCTTGGAATTTGGAATGATACTGTGTGATGTGGCAGACAGCGACAGTGGTAGCTTGGAGATTGCTGCACTGTGCATTTCAAGCAACACAGTTTGAAAAGTGCCAGGGCGATTTCTTCACAGTATTTCACATGCAAGGGGAGAGGGGACAGAAAGGGGAGGGGCAGAGGAAGAAGCCCCATGCTGCTTTAAGGCAGGGAAGGAGGCAAATAGGTCCACCATCCATTAATCATAGTTCCAAGGCTCCTGTTCTAGGGACGTCTTCTTGTGCTCTCCTTTAAGGTGGCTCACTCTGGATCCAGAAAAGCCCAAGTCTTAGACAGCAGAGACTTGTTCATCTTCTGCAAACGTAATAGGATAAGGGAAAATAGAATTTAGCTCATAAAGAACAAGACTGCTATTGAATGAAACAAGCTGTGCATACAATAACAACTGTGTATAGTGCTCATGTGTTCTCCATTTCATTGTGTAAGTATATATACTTTAAAACAATCTAAATTTCAGAACATTTCAGGTCTCATGAGACATATTCCTTTGGAATTTTGATCTTGAAGAAAGTAAGACAATAGCTTTAACTAAGCTAGATGCACTTATTTACCCCAAGGAGAACAACAAATACTCCTAGATATCTAATAGATTCAGAAAGGCATCTGATATTTTCCCCTAAATATATATTCAATTTAGTCATCATTAGTAGAAACAATTAAAATTCTCTGTCATGGTAATTCTCAAAGTTTGAGGCAATTCAGTTAAGGTAGGCTTCATTTTTTTCCTATCATGTTCAACTGCAAAGTTCATCCTGCACCTAAAACCTTAGTAACTAAGCAGTTAGAGGGAGAAGGAGAATGTTAATCTATCGTTAAGCGAAACAAAGCATTTAAGTGAGTGATTTTAGCACCACCCTGCCTAAATTTTGAGGACTTAATGCTGCAATCCAGCTACACTTGGTCTCCATGTAAAAACATCACAGTTAAGCTAAAGCATAAAGATGTAGACACATTTAGACCAGCAAGGTAGAGAGACAGCAGTGGGCTCATCATGTGCAACAGCTGGAGTAGAAGACTCAGTGTCCCACAGTGTAAAGAATTTTAGGTAGAATGTGGGTGACTACCCAAATAAACCTGAGCAATGGTGCTCTACAGGGTGGATGAGAAAGCATCCTGTAGACCAGGATACTTTTTTGATCATTAAATACATGGTTAATGGGGAAAACCATGGCAGGCAGGGCTGTACAAGGTGAACATAGGCAACTTCAGGGAAGCTGCCTAAGCCCAACTGCTTGGTTGTTCAAGATTCAGGTGGACCTATGTTCCAAGTTTTAAATTATATTTAGAAGGAACTAAATGCTTTGCATTCCAAAAAGTTAACAAATAGCAAGTTTTGAAATGGAATAGAGTTCAAATTATGGCAAGATTTGTGCAATTTGCTCTGTGTATGTGAAAGTACTGACCCGTTTTGCATGCAGCACGCTCAAAATCTAACAACTAGAAATTTACCATCCTCCTCTGTGGAAAAACCTTGAGATGGATAGTGAGCAAGTCGTGGATCTGACTCATTTGGTTTATGCCACTGAGGTTTGTTCACGGGCCTGCCAGTTGAGTGGCCATGCGACTGCTGCTGTGGAGTTGCTGTCCCATGAGTCTCACATGTCCGTGCCACCATTCTGGACCTCTGAAGTGCTATGTTGTAGTCTGGAGGCTTCCTGGTTGGATGGGAGCCACCTTCTGCAAACTCAGTAATAGGTATTCCTACATAACCAGGAGGGGTTGGAGGTGGTTCCCGATATCGACCCTCTTTTCTTGCTGCAGGGAAAACAAAAGATGATTGTTAGAGACAGGATGAGGAACACTGCTCAAAGGAAAATAGAAAATAGTTAAAAGCTAAATAATTATCAACCAACTCAAAAGCCTAGGAAGATAAAATTGGAATGACAAAGATTAACTATCATATGCTAGAAAAAGAGCTTGTGAAAAATAAATTAATCATGAAAGTACAGAATGTACAACATATACACAATGTAGCCATTCTCCCAGCAGTGAAGCATTAGTCTAACAAGGTCCACCAAATTTCATGGGGAATTTGTTCAAACTTCATAACTGAAGTTGCTCCATCAATTGCACAAAGTAAAATGTACAGTGATCAAAGTAACATGGAAGACTCAAAAGTCCACAGAAGTAGTAAATGGTGGCATCTCCTCAAATGCACGATTGTCTTAATTCTGAAGATGGGCTTTGCATCCAAAAGCTCATCTCTTTGTTTTTAGCATCTTTGAGGGGGAAAAAATAAATGCATCTGATACACTATTTTCATCCTACAAATCTTACAACTTAATAAGGCATAAGCTACAACTCCAAGAGGTCAGGAAGAGAAGTGGGCTTCATCATTATACTATTTGCATGCACTACTGCCTGCAGCCCCTATGGTCATATTCTCTGCAAAATCGAAATTGAAAGCCTTCCTGTAAGAAAAATGACTGAATATGATTTTATATAGGAGATGGAAAGACCACCACCTGGCTTGTGGATTTCACTGAGATGTGACTACCAGAACAAGGCTTAACTCAGAGCATACTGAGAAGCTCTCTCGGAGAGAACTTCAAGGGAAAAAAAAAAACCAAAAAACAGTTAAGAATCCTAAGCATTTGCATGGACACAACAGAGAGGCAAGAGTCTCTGTTTCAGGGTTAAGTACTTAAAGAAGTCAGCTGGGACTTTGATACTGAACACATATTCTGGACCCAGCCCTTTACCACATGACCACTTTAATGACACACCTTACACAAATACAGCAGGAAAAAAACACCAACACAGACAATTTACTTTTCATAGCTTGTCATACACTGTATATTCTTGCATAAGTGGTGATGACAACACCACCCTGCATTAGGCAGTGTGATTTGACTGAAAGGTAGTACAAGCTTAAAATGGATTGGTGCTTATTTGAATGCAAGTGTTTATAGACTAAAAATAAATCCTTGGTATTACAACAAAACCATATTTTCCAATAGAGTCTAAGTACTTTTCTGGGACAAACTGTTTTAACTGATCAAAGCAGCATGAAGAAGTTTCTGAGAAACTTTATTCAAAGATTTCTGAAAATCAGATTGAGTTCTATAGAAAAATTCTATTGTAGAAAAATTCTACTGAAGTACTGCAAGAAATCAATGTCTATAAAGTTCAAAAGAACTATGTAAACCAGAGGGTTCTGCTGGATAGTGACACACAGTTACATTTGCAGGACAGTTAGTTAATAGTAATGAAGGGCATGGAATTGTGTTGGTTTGACTTTTCAGGTCTCTTTCATGTTCTTTCAAGTCTCTAAAAATGTAGTGGCAAGCACTGCCTTGAGAGGCAAGTTTGGAAGCACACCTGTTACACATTCTGGAGGAAACCAAGGGTATCAAAGAGTAAAATTAGAGATTGGCATGAATCTGTACACCTTCATCCTCTTAATAGTCCAGGGATTTAGACCCGCAACCAAGCTTTGAGGCAAAACGCCACTGCTAAGCAATATACTCAGGCAGAAAATGGAAAAGCAGTTTATCACAGTGGTCTCAGCATGACCTCAATCTGGCAGACATTCAGCTGTGTCAGCAAAAAATGGCTTTTAGATAGCTCTTCATGTTGACCTGACAAAAGGCAAAGAAGGGGGAATGAAAGGAAGAAAAGAGACAAAAATGCAGAGGCATTGGATGGCCCATGGATTGGGATGCATAGAAGGAACAATATGATACAAATGTTAAGCTCTGACAAAGACACCTTCATACTAATTTATATATTATCTGATCTTTCCATTACTGAATGCATAGAAATGTATTTCAACTCTAACTTCTTTGAAACCTCTTCAGTTTCAGCAGTCCAAAGAAACATTTCAGTTGGTATTTAAGCACAAAGGGATCCCATTTTCAGAAGTAAGGAACATTCACAGTTATCAGACAAGTCATACAAAGGTATAAAGTAAAACACTTCTATAAAAACCAGGCGACATTTACTAAGATTTCTAAATATAGCCTATGGAGCCTTACTGTGATGAGAAATTCAAATTTCAGAACAGACATCTAAATACATCAACCTCTCAAAATACTGTCCAGCAGTTCAGCTAGTTTTTTGATGTATGGCAGGCTCTCTTGAAACACAAAGGCACTGCCAGAACTGAGAATCAACAATAAATTATACTTTCCCTATCAATAAAAGCACAGTTAAAGGGAAAAATTTAAGAGCGACTACAAAATGCTCAGTTCTGCTTTAAAAATTAAAAAATAAAAAAATAAAAAAGTCAAACCAGACAAAAGAAATGCAGAACAATATGAGAAAACTTAAGCAAATTAATTAATTTACTTCATGGTAAACAGAAGTTAACTTACCAACAAGCCCCTTTGTACTACTTGATGCTGCTGCTGCTGCTGTGTGAGCGGGGACAGGAGCTGGCTTTGTCTCCTCTGCTGGTACAGATGTTATGTTACTGGTTTCAGCTTCAACCGAAACATCCTTCCCACCCCTCCGCTTTATGGTACCTGTATCACCCTCGGAGTCCTCTCCCCAGTATCCTGTGGAAGATGCCCAGCTTGCTCTGGACTGTGCTTGATCAAGGCCCTCCCTACCTTGACTTTGCCTGCCATACTTTGTGCCGTGGTCAGGGAACATCAGCTGGTCCATATGGCCGCCTGAGGCCCACAGTCCTGCCCCATCGCCTGAACTATCAAAATGAGCATGTCCAAAAGGCAGAGTCTCCCAGCTCCTCTGGTGCTGTATTGTCTGGATGTTATCGTGAGAACCACTCGAACAAGAAGTCCAGCTACCACGGCCACTGTCAGCTGCGTCGAGCGAAGCTCTGTCCCCCTGGTCCTGTGACAGCTCTTCTGTACTAGGAGAAGAAAGTACAGTTGCTCCAGCATACAGGCCTCTGGTCTCTGACAGCGGTGCATATGAGCTGGATACACATTGATGAGGGGGACAAAAAATCCAGTGTTGGAATTGGAAATCATGAACAAGACGCACAAAGAAACAACCAAAGAAAAACAAAACACACAATGGGTTGGACTAGGTAACCTTCATGACATTTTAAAGGTCCCTTTCCACCCAAACCATTCTATGGCTGAAGATTTTAATGCACTCTATAGTACTTATTGTTTGCATGAATGGCTAATTCAGTTTTGAGAATATAACACTTTTCTTTCAAGTATATCCTCAATAAAAAAAAAACAAACAAACACAACTGGATACATAACTTGCTGAAGCCTTACACTTCAGCAGTATAATTTTAAAAGGTAAAATCTTAACTTCACAACAGCCCTTTAAGAGAGGCAAACCACAGAGACACACATAGAGGGAAACAGACAGGGTTATTCTACTGCTTTTCCAGCCCTGCCGAGCAAATGGTACAAAAGCTAGAAACAGAATTTAGCAGGAGCTGGCTGATACTCAGGTTTAGATTTCAGATTTCTTTTTCTGCTTAGGAAACTATGAAAGCTACCCTTTCAACATTTCCTGCAAATAGAAATGCATTTTAATCTTATTTTTGGAAGCACCCGCTACTTTGTAGAGCAAGTATGTTTTCTGTAGCCTTTCAATGATTAAGTGAGCCAGACACGATCCCTTACACAGCAGCAGAGAAAACTGACAAAATGTCGCTTTTGCTTAGTAGATACCCAGGCTCCTGGGACTTGTTATTCCAGGGCACCTTCCTATGCAGCCTGGAACCCTCTTCTTCCAAATATTTAAGACACCTGATTAAAAAGTTTGCATAGCCCAAGATTCCCAAAGCTGAATCACAGCAGTTTTGGAACAGGTCTGCCATTCACAGACCCTGCAGGATTAAAACCCCAGAAACCATTCAGAGGACTGAAGCATCCAAATAACAGCTAAAAAAAAAAAAAAAAATAAAAAAAAGTAAGTGGAGACTAAACAGGAGCCAAAGCTCCAATTATTTGCACACCAAGGCTCACTGCTGGAGATTTAGGGAACTCCTCACAGCACTAGCTTCCCCACCATTACAGAAGTTAATTACCTAGAAAATTACAAGACAACCAGCAGCGTAATGTGAATTTTAGCTTGCAATTATTGTTGACTAGAAGAGATATTTGGAGTAAAATATTTTGGATTTAGACAAATATGCACTTTTCCATGAAGCAGACTGGAAAATTGCTAGCTATTTCTGTTCTCAGTTTGATCACTGAATAATTGTATGAATATCTCATCTACTTCAGTTTATTTCCCATGGAGAAAGCAGGCTAGGGTACTAGTCTGCCACAAAGTGGATAATCTATGGCACCACTGAAATGCTCAGATGGTAACATCTACTGAGGTGAAGTCTTGCTGCTGTAGACCTCATCATTCACTCAGGAGTGCAAAACCTTTTCTTGGCAGGAATGGAGCATTATCACAAAATGCAGCACTGAAGCAGAAGAGCAGAGGAGAAAAAATACTTGAGAGATATAGGGGAAGTTACATGGACAAATACACATGCCACATACACACTATATGAAAGTATAATACAAGTAAGCACAAATAAGATTCTTACCCTAAACTGTACTGATCTGGTTCAATCATGATTCTTCTATCAATCCTTCCCACACCAAGATTTGTCTCCACAATGCTGACAGAATGCCTCTGTCTCCTCTCATCATGCAGGGAGACTGGCATAGAGTCAAAAGAGGAATTGCTGACAATACTAGATCTAGAAGAAATTTCACTGTGACCAGAATCGGAGAAGTTATCCACGGTGCTGCTTGGAGCCAAAGTGTAGCCTGCAAGGGAATATCGCGTTAATCAGACTCTCCAAGACATCTCCAAGATGCCTGCTCAGTTCTTGTCAGGCCACTGGCAATACTGCAATAAAACTGGCAATAAAACAAAGCTACCATTACATTTACACAGCCCTGCAAAAGTGTGTGACACTGTCTTTGGGATCTTAATCAGAGACTGAGGATTGTAGGAACATGTCCTATTCATTTACACACCAACTGCTCTCCTTCTCTCTTCTCTGCTCTCCTCTCCTAAATCCTCTGCAAATTCATCACCATACTTGTATCCTCACATTATGAAATATTACTTCTCAAAATCTGCCTGTCCATAAACACTGTCTTCAAGACTGGAAGGAAAGAGATGCTCTGGTTGAGATTACTGCTTAAAGTAAGCCCAGAGACTCTCTTATACAGTCTTTTAATTCTGCAACGCTACACCTCAGAGATGAACAGATATATGAAGCCCAGATGTCTGGGCTGACTGCTTATTACATATCTTACCTGAGAGACAAGCAGGTTTTCAAGTTTCTTTGTGATAATTGGCTGACTAATTAATTCCAAATTCTGTATTACTGGAATTATGGTGAAATTTGGAATTGGGTAGCACTGACACAGTCCGAGATAAAATCTGCAAACCATGTCATAGGAGCAAATTCAGCAAATTCAGCTTTTCTTTCAGTATTAAATAAATTGTGCTGAATGTTCTTGCCAGCTAACTTAAAGATCGTTAAATACATCCACAAGACACTGCAGTTTTCAATTTTTTGCCTTCACTCTACTCCTAAGTCCCAAAATACTTCAATGGATCTACCCCAGTTCACTTGTTGAGAACTAATGCTGGGAATTAATGCTGTCATTTTTATCTGAAAGAACATTTTTAATCATGTTTATGATTTGCTCTTTGCAAAAATAAAGTCCTGTTCACACTGTGAGTCAAGTACAGAATTCCAATTCCTTTTTCAAAAAGTGCACAGGCCTGACCATATTTATATAAGTTCACTCTTTGTTAATGTTGTATAGAGAAATAACGATGACAGCTTAGAAGAACTTTAGATGATGTATCCTCTACATATTATCCTCTTCCATCTGACCTTAGTAAATAACACTTCAATACAAGTCACTCCAGCCCCAATGTATATTTTACCATAATGCTCAATTATGTAACTGTTAAAACTGAACTTTTATGCTATTCTGAAAAAAGAGTAACTTAGAAGTCACATGCAATACATCTAGGCTATCACATTTCCAAAGTTGTTTTTTATTTTGTTTAAACCACAGGACAATGACTCCATACTCTGTCTTGTCAATTCATAACCAGAACTACAATGAAAGCAAACAAACAGCTTTGAAAAAATCCCTTTAAAAAATAACTGTGAAATGACTTAAAAATATCTTTTTTTTAAAAAAAAAAAGTTTTAAAAAAATTTTATAAAAAGCTCCAATATATAATACCATTCCTCAAAAATTCATACACACAGTTTAAAAAAATCAGGCTTCTATTAAAATATTCTGTAGTATAAAATATAAATTACAATATTAAATATTCTGAATTCCAAATACATTAAGCCTTTCTGTCATACACAGGTTACATCCCACTCAGATGTGTGACACAGCAAATAATTTTCTAATAGACCAGCATGGTCAAAGCTGCACAAAGATTTTAAGTTTCAACTCTCACATCCTTTCACTGAAAGAAGGAAACAGTGATCATAGGAATATTTTTTGTCAGAAGCAGCTGCAGCCAGAGTGACCTACTGCATCAAATCCTATATCACACCAGGCTATCTTTTCTGGCTTTTGATCAGCAGAGGGCTTTCAAGGACCCTTGAAATCAGGTTCACAGCTACCTTTCATGTATCCCACTCTGCACCACATTTTCTGCCCTCTTGCTGACCGTATGTGACAAAAATAGGAGAAGCAGTATTGAGTGCCCAAACTCTCTCTCAGAAGCTTCCAAAGTCCATGAGCTTCAAGAAACAGGGTAAGAAATATTGAACACGTCTACTACCTTTCCTTGGAGAGCTCTGTGGTGAAGTAGGAGGAGAAGACAACTGTGAAGATGCACTTGAGACAGCGTCTTCAGATTGCTTCTTGTGACGATCCAAACTTCCTTCTTCCGATAATGAAAGGATTTTCTTTAAAGCTTGTGGGGAGTTAATGCCTTTAGGTAAGAATTAAAGTAGGCAGATGTAAAGAACAGTATAAATACATCCTTATGTTGCACAATGCATTTGTAGAGCAGACACCCTACCCTACAGGAAGAAAAAGCTACATTTTTTCCCTGTATTTTTCTGAGTTCTTGACACCAGCTGAAATAAAGCAAAATGTTAAAACTTATTCCCATTTAAAATATATTTTTTATTTTTGCATATTAGTGCAGATGGTCTTTCATTCTGGCCACTTAAGATAAATACTTTGCCACGGAAAATATGAAGATTTGATGTTGCAAAATACTGCCTATACAACATATAATTGAGGATATGCATAGGAATGGTTACTGAGAAGCTTGAACTAAAATTAGCTTAAATACAGACACACCCATCTCACTGGTTAGTGGAGATTTATATAGTAAGAATTCAAACTACTCTCCTGTTTCTTTTCTATTCAGAGTAGCCTAGAAGGTCAAAGGAAGCCAGAAAGAAAACTAATAAGGATTAGGCTTACGAAACAAGGCCATCCTGCAGCTGCCTTTCTCTCATTTTTAAGAACTATCTCTGCACCAGCTTATTTTGGGAAACTACAGAGTAAAAACATCCTGAAGATGATATATGATGTAAAGATCTAGGGCATCAGGAATTGCTTTTCCCAGACTACATTTATCCATCTCTCCTCCCCTCCCCTCAAAAATCCACCCTGGGACAGCCTTACAAGTGAAGACAGAGTTTCTCTTACATTTTTGCCAATGTTTGTGGTAGAGGTTAGTCCAAGCATTTTATCTTTGATCTGTTGATAACAATCCTGCTATCAATAATTCATAGCTGCCTGATCAGCATAACCTAGTCAGTTTTCAGAAACTTTGCCACTATGAGCAAAAAACTGCAGTCTATGGAGCTTCAAAGTCTTTTTAAGATTAAAATTTAATGGTAAAATCAGCAAGATCTGGATGAACATTGAATTGTTTCTTGCTCATTTTGCTGCTTCTAATGCCTTATTGCAGCCCAAACAGTGCATGAGGAAAACCAATAGAGTGAAATCAGAATTAAGTTCTTGTGCAATAACCATCATGAAAAAGGAAGGGCCAGCTATACAGAGCTAGTAGGGATATTACCATGCTTGTGATTAAAGGAGTTTGTTAATAGAGCATACATGTTTTTTGTACATATGTTGGGACACAGATTTGGAAATCAGGGTAGAATTTGTTCCCATAGTCTGGTACCTTTCTGTAGTATATGGAGGCAGCAACAACTGCATAACAACAGTAAAAAAGCAGAAGTGAGTAGAAACCAAAGGGACAACTGTCAATGTGAAAGTTTAGACCCACATTTCTGACAGGACTGCCAGTTTGAGCAGGCCTGAATTTCACCTTAAAAATTTAACTTGTGAAGAGACACCAAAAGTTCTGAGGCATCTCAAAAACTCCAGGTCCCTAATTCCTCTAGAAAAGTTAAGGCAAGATCCCAGGGCAAACAGTGAGAAACACTTATTCTTTCCAGCTGCTAGTAACAGGTAAATACTTACACTGATAAAACTGACAGGATGCTTTCCCTAAATTTGTTTCTTTCCATTTCTAGAGAAGAGAACTATGCCTAGAGAACTAGACACTGCATGAACAGGTATAACCTGCATATCATACTACCAGAAATGGAAGTCTGAACTGTATTTGATTAAAAATGTCTTCCCAACATAGGCAAACAAACTTTAGAAAATTAAACTAAATTCTTCCGTGTTCCACCTACCAAATGGTGGGAGGTCTTTGACTGGCACTTTCTTGCGAGAGGGATAAAGAGACACGGCTGGGACCTGCAGTGCTTGGTTTACTTTATGCTGCTGCTGCTGCTGCTGCTGCACTTTCTGCTGGATGCCTGCCCGGGGAGCCACTGGTGACGTTTCAGATTTCCCAGATCGCTTGTCTCCTGTGTTCTTCGGCACTTTGCAAGAAAGGGGACAAAAACTGAATGACTACTAGCTAAGAACACAGTGCTGTTTTAGTCTGAGGACTGCAAAGCCCTCTGATTAACAATTACAAGGTGCTCAAATACTGGTACAATTAATGCAGCATGATATCTTGAGGCAGGAAAGATGAAGAGGAAAAGAGGGGGAGATGTAACTCCATTTAAAAGCTGTACATTATCAATGAAAGTTTTCTTTCTCAAAATAGAGCTCTGATAAATGACCACTGTTACAAAAAACATGATCAGAAGTTATACTGGGCAATCATAATGACTACAACTGATTCAGAACAGACATATAATTACTAGTTTTTGCTACCCTGCAGAAAGGGAAGGGCATAAAATGCAGTATTTTCCTAAAATCGAAACAAAATTGATATCCAGGATAAGGTTCCCCTCTGCTGGCCCAGGTACAGCCTTCCAAGTATCTCTGAAACACCTGGACGTAAGAAAATTCCCTACTCCCTCAGAATAACCATATCGCTATTCACACTAATAACCTCAGTATATCAGAAATATAAAAGAACTTTTGACTCCTCCATACCCTTTGCACAGACAAATCTAAAAAGCCATTGTACACTTCATTGTGACATCATTTTAAAGCCTTATCACCTGTGTCTCTATCCTATTAATCCACAAGATTATTTCCTTAGGATTCATAGACGTTTAGTACTTAAAAATGACTAGACAAATAATTTTCTACTTCACTGTCTAGTTACTGTTCCCAGTTGATTCATTGGACTAGAAACAGTTACATGGAACAGTTTTCTTGAAATCCACAACAAATGACAGCGCTCACGTGTGTTCGTGGCTGGCTCACACTGCAGAGAGAGAGTCTGGAGGCTCTCTTCATCCATTTCCAGATCCAAGTTTGAGAGATACTGCTTCACTTTCCGTGCCATCTGAGCATCCTCGTAGAGCTTTTTAGCATTAAGAAAGGAGCTGCGACGGACCCGCTTTTTATGCCCCCCCGCTTGTGCAACATCCAGCACTGCTGCATTGGCACTGCCCTGGCTGAGAGACCTGGAGTGAGGGGGAAGAAAGAGAGCAAAGGTATGACTTAGTCCAACATGGTATTGCCCTATAAATGTGAAACGTGCAAGAGAGTGCATGAATGTCAGTCTATGGTCAAAGCTTACATGCCTCATTCCAGTAAGTCAAACAGCTATAACAGATAGAAAGATGAGGGCCAGGAAATCTTTTTTTCTTGGTTACAGGCACTATTTTAATGGCACAGATATTTTAACCTATTTTGCTCACACTAGGCAGTAACACTTCACACATCTAGAAAAGCATTCAAGGTAGTTCTCTCAAGCCATCTACTGAGAGGATTGGAGCATTAGGAAAAGCTCATGCAGTAAGGCAGTGCTGACACAAGACTATATTCAAGGTTCAAATTCAAATGCATATAAAGTAGGCATTTTGAAAGCCCTCTGTGTTTTAAATCAGATTGTATACAAAATGTACAGCTTAGTTTTACAGAATAGAACTTCTTCATAACTTGCAAGACTGAAGAGAATTTTGTTCAATAAAATTATCAGCTAGTTATGTCATATACATTTCAGTGTATGCTTATCTATATGAAAACTAAGCATTGACCCTTAATTGTTAAGGTAAAAATGATGGCTAGTTGTAATATGAAAGTAAGTTAGTCAAGCAGATAACTCTAAGTTTTAACTTTTGAATTTGATTGTGTTAATTCTTAAATAGGTATAAGGAAATTAACACCTTTGAAATTTTAACACTGAAATTTTCAGCTGCTGCAACTTTGTTATTTTGTAATTTCTCCTTGACCGAAAGTCACTTCTTTCAGCAATTTAAACTGAAGGTGGGAAAGAACATTCGACTTCTACCTATGACCACTTAAAAATAATTTCTGTGTTTTAATCTCAAATCAAAAGCACTCCTAGATTAAAATGTAGTCAGTAAAAAAGGGTTAACGAAAAAAATGCCAAAGCACCAGAAAATTAAAGATAGAAAGTAGGAAAAAATGCAAATGGTAAAGGAAGAATGAATGTCTGTGTGTGTTGTCTCCAACCACTTACCCCAAACTCCTCCATTTCTTCTTCCTGCAAGTGAGAGCCACGAAGAATAAAGCATGGGTTTAAGAAGAGATAGAGAAAGATCACAAGCTCAGAAAGAAAAAGACCAGACCTCAGGACAAGCAGTTCTGGAAGCCCACAAACACTAAAAAGAGCCTTGACTTGGGCATACAGTCAGATATTACAAACTCTTATAGCTCAAATTAAGAAAAAAAGAGTATGCAATAAGCTTGTCAAAGGTGAAGTCAAAGAGCATTCACTCCATGTTTTCTAACACAAGTAGCTGACACTGACTCAGCTACTACTTCTACTAAATCAAAGTTATAAGGCTGACACCCATAAATGTTTTAAATAGGCTAATAGATCTATTTTCAAGACAGTTTCTCTCCCTCCCACTGATAGAATCTCATTTCTATGAAGTAACTGTCAACTACGGAATAGTAAAACACATTTTAGACTGTATCAGTTACCACAAAATGTAATGGTTCCTCCAGTTTTAGACCACCACATCATGCTTTTCAATTGCTAACACAAAAACTTCACACTGCTCCAATAGAAGAGGCACATAAAAGTGCCTCTTGCTGACACCTAGCCTTGTCCCAGCTGGGGAAAGCTCTGCCTGGTACAGCACACTTACCTTGTTCTAAACATGAGAGCAGGATCCATGTTCACAGATGCCATGCGACCAACATGGCGTATCTCCTTCGCAATCATCCGCAGCTTCTCAAAATTCACCAGGCCCTCCACTTTAGAATCATTTCCTACAATCAACAACATCAGTGATTAGGCAGGAAAGTTACTTTTCCTTAGCTAGTGAAATACAATATACTTCTGCCTTTACCTTCATGAAGGAATGTAAGGTCCTTTTTGATGACAGGAAACAGGGGGATAATAGGGGGCTGTAGGTTTTGGCTGTTAAGGACATTACGATATTTTGCCATATTCCTGGATGGATCAAACAAGTCCTGCAGATCTTGAAACAGTTTTTCATACTTGCTCGGAAGCTTTTCCCAAGTAGTTCGGAGCCTTGCAACTGGTGCCAAATTCAGGCCACTTGAAACAAAAGAAGTGCAAAAAAGTTGAAGAACAAGAGAAAGAAACAAAAAAATCCTAGAAAAGACCATATTGAATTTTGTATGGTAAAAATACCGTATAGCCAAAATACCCGAGCACAAAAGTGTCAATAAAGTAACAGAAATTTAGAAAGTTCTTTTTGCCAGCATGTATTATAGAATAATGAAGTTCATTTTAATAAAAGCCATAAAAACTGGATATATCTGCATGATGTAACCATAAACAGAAAAAAGTTACACTTGGATGAGTAATTAAACCTTACAGTTTTTGTTGATTTAGAACAGTGTCTGAGTTTGATAAGACTATCATAATCTAAGTACCTCAGGATCACCACTTCCAGATTAACAAACTGTCTGAAAGAACATCTTCTCCATGATAATGTTCAAGTGGTGACAGCACACTGACCCACCTTATTTCTGTAATAATCTGACTTTGTTCTTTCTAGATGAAATTTCATAACACTCTCCATATCTAAGGTTATTCTCAAGCTGTAGCTGGTACAAACCCCCTTCTTCCCCTGCAATGACACGGACTGTCTTGCTGTTAATTTCTACCTGTTGCAAAGTCTGATACCTAGAATCTTTCCTTCACTCAATTTTTTCCTACCAGATAGGCTCCTTTTATTTCTCATTGAGATTGGCTGAAATAGCTGAACAAAATCTCAATATTTTGATGTCTCAGAGATGCTGACTGATCATCAGCATGGATCTTTGACTTTGGAACTTGCCCCATTTGCTGAAAAGTATTCAAACCTACTCATCTTCAGGGAAAGTGTCACATTCAATCTGCTGACTGAATGTCAAGACAATGATGACAAGAGCTTGTGTCGAAGACAACGATTGCACTTTCAGTTTGAGACAACTTACTTGAGCTTTTTCATGAGAGACAATATAGGGGGATTGTTTTTGTTTGTGTTTTAAAAAATGTGTATAAACATAGACATTAGAATTTTCTCTCTTCCTTCTTATTCCAAAACGAAGAAGGGTTTTCTGAGATTTTCAGTGCATTTTAAAACTCTTATTAAAAGATTTTTATTTTCAGGCTGTTATGGTATCACAGTGTGTTATTGATTATTATCAGAGTTCTACGGAAGGAACTGCTCATAGAAAGAAAACCAAAGGCAACATATCATGGCTGAATGAATTTAAGATACTGGAGAGTATGGATAAAAATCAGCTGCTTTGTGGAAATTAACCCATTCATTTGAAACAATTATGTAGTTTTCATGTATATACCCATTTTTTCATTTGGTCTTTGTCTTTAAATAAGTGCACTAGTTTCTCTAGTGCCATCTTCACCTTGCCACACTACCTTGAGCAATAACTACGTAACAGTAGCATTTCAAATAATATTTCAGCAAATATTTCAGATTACAGAAAACACCGTCCTTAGTAGACTGCCAAGTGTTGATGTTAGCAATATAAACTGTTTTACTCTGTTAAGTACATTTTATTTTTGAGACTCATGTAAGTTGCTTTTTACTTAGAAGTAAAATTATTAGTGGGCAATACCTAATGATGGCAAACATCGAGTTGAAGTTCTTGCACTCTCTGCAGTGTAGCGCTATCTTAATAAAATGCTTAATGATCTTCATCCTTTTCAGCTGGTTGGTTTCTCTTAGAATCTCAGAAGCCACCCAGAATGTCTCTTGATTTATCACCTCTTCAAACTTTTTTAGATTAGTGCAGCCTGTTTTTGATTTGAGTTTAAACAAGTCATCTATGTATTCCGTGGGTTCAATATTACGGAACAGCTCGAAGTTTCTCATGGAGAGTTGGGTAGCCACCTCAACAGTACTGAGCTGTAGTAGGGAAATCTGGCTTTCCCTTAGTAACTCTTGAGCATCTTCATCTGAACAAAGAGTTTCTGTTTCCATGTTGTTCTTCAGGTAATACCTGTAAAAACAAAATTCAGAAAAATACACTAGATACAATATACCTGATTAGTGCTAAGAGTTACAATAATGATTCTGTTAGAATCTGAGAATAAAATTAACTTCACCAGCCTAGGTATTAATGAGAAGTTGCATAAAAGCAGCGATGTGTTGCAAAGAAACAGAATATTAAATAATTAACACTCCTTTAACAAGATTTTTGACTTAATAAATTGGCATCATCAGTTTCAGCTCAGTCTCCATCTTACCTGCCACTCAGCTGTATCCTGTCAGCAAGCTTGGACAACTGATCAGGAAGCCTCCTTTGCTTGATGACACCCTCAGGTGTGACAGAGACTTCACACAGTGAATAGGCATCAGGGGTTGCAGTGAGAGCAAATTCCCTGATGGCCTGGATGACCACTTCCTTGGCTGTTGTGTCCTTGCTGATCATTATGTAGCGACTTTGCTGGTCTGCCTTGAAAACCCGCAGGACTTGGTCTGGTAATTCTGGGGAAAAAATTACAAGCAAGTTATGCAATTTAGTAAGAAAAGAAAAATAAGAACTTAGTGGTACAAGAATGAGCAAGTCACATTGAATTTAATTATTAGTGTTATCAGTTTTTACTTCAGTTAAAGTCCTAATGAAAAGCTAGGTTCTTACTGACAAATATCTTCAGCAAAAGCTAGTTCTATTACCATCCAGAAAAAGAAGCTAGTTAGGCTATAAATTAAGCAAGCCACAAAAATGTTAATATTTTCAAAGCTGGGACAAACAAACTAATGAGCATGAATCTATTGAAATCCAGACCCACTGATCAAATGAATATTGCTAGTTATCACTGTATTATTAGGAAAAAAAAAAAAAAAAGATAAATTAAATTATATAGGTATCCATAACTGGGGTTTATAACCTCAGGTATTTTTAACTGACAAGTATTTCAATTAATTTAATTTCTTCCCTTTCTTTGAAATAAACTTTTCTAGTTTTGTGAGGCATGACATCTACTCATTTTTCTTTAATATGTTTCTTCTTAAAAATAATTAATTTTTTAGATCAATGAGGTCATACAGCAACAAAATATATAATAATAGAAAACCTTCTAAATGAAGGCTTCTGAAATGACTACCATAAAAAAACACTGAAAAAACAGCTGTCAAATGAAAATAATAACTTTGGTACAACTAGAGGGGCTTATTTTGTGAGACCTGAATGTGCATGACATGTACAAGTTACTACAGAAAGATCTGTTCAACAGCAGAAATCTTGTGACAAAAGAACAAAACTTAACACCTCCCCACTGATCTTGCATGTTTCCAAAATAATAATTTCGAAAGCATTAAGATAAATCTCTCTGATAAGAGTTCATTTACATGCCACAAAGGCTTTTTAGGCTTAAATATATTATTTTACAAATTTCATACAACTAATTCTGTAACTTTAAAGCTCACAGTAGTTTTTTGTAGCTTGAGAAGTACTAATACCAGAACACACTAGAACTGATTACATCATAAGTTACACATAAAGGATGTCAGTTTTTAGCCCTTCCTAAGCATTTGAGTTAAATGTACAAATGCTTCATAACAAGCAAGCCAATTTTACCTTTTATCACCAACTCTACACTGACCCATCTTCCTTCAGTAATTAGTTGAAGAGGGATACAGAGCAGAGTATTTTCTGAAATACTTTCTACATTTCTTGACACCTGGAGGAAGGCAGATGCCAAAGACACAGCCTTTTGGAGATGTCATTAAAAACCAGACCCTTCTCTAGATCTTGCTGCCTCTTGCTGTTACAGAAATATTTGCCAAAGAAATGCTGTAAAGTTGAGAAGCTACTGTAAACAGGACCAAGGTGAGAAATTGTTTAAGGGTCCCTAGAAGAAAAAATGTTTTGTGCAACAAGGAAATAACCTGCTCTGCTGGGTAACTGAAGTCAATATGAAGAAATGCAGGGGACAGCAAACAGAGGAGTCCCATCTTTGCACTGCATTTTACCACCCAATTTCTCAGGCTGCCTACCCATCAGAGCTGGGAGCAAAAGCTCTACAGAGAATACACAGACGTCTGCCAGCAAGTGAAATGACTGCAGCCATAGCAATGGTAGCAAGTAATTCAGCCCAATAATTTTTAAATAAAACACTTGAAGAGAATCATAATCACCCCCCTTCACTGGTTTTCAAAAAGGGAAACTGGAGTGGCAGGCTGAAGAATGCAATGCTGTATGATAGGAATCTATTCCCTTAGAAAGATTGTGAGGGGAAAGAAAAAGTACCAGTGACTGGCAGTTCATCATTACTCTATTATTTTGACTTCCAATCAAATAGCAAAGGCAGCACAAGAAAAGAGAAATCAAAGTGCTATTGAACATTTAAAAATAAACCTTTAAAAGTATATTTGAGACAGCCCGAGCCAATCAGAAGAAAAACTAAAATGACTCCTTGCAGATTTCAAGCTGTTCACACTTTCTCCTCAAAGACTACTCTTCTAAAAGGAGAAAGTTGTTTTATTTTCTATCCTGAGGGATATGTCTCAAAGCCTCAAAGGACAGCTGCTCTACCAATTTCTCTTTCTCCTCCAGTGCATTCAATTTCTTGCAAGCTGCCTCCATTTCCATCTTTAATTTAGACCAAGGTAGTAAAAGGAATTAAAACTGCAGGCTTTAATTTTTTCAAGTCTTGAAATACATAGAAATATAATTCAACTCTTCTATATACAATGCAATCATCTCTAAAGCCCTTAAGGTCTATGTTTGTCATTTCAAGTCCCCTTTTCCTACTTTCCACAAAGGAAAAAAAATTTGCCTGAGAATTACTTTAAAAATATTCCATGTGTGGACATTCAGGCAAATTTAAAAAAAACAAAAACAAAACAAACTTTTTTTTTTAATGAAGAAGAAATGTATTTCCTACAAAGACATGGAAAAACTGTTAAAACATGGGAGCAATAGCAATACATCATATTGATCTCCCTTCCTCAGTGCAAAATGCAAACAGTTGAACCTTATTCATTTATTAAGCTTCTCTAAACTCCATCTGTAATTTAAAGGGCTCTAGGCTTGAAATGGCTTTCCTTCTCATGGAAGTTTGTCCAAGCTCATGAGACAGGAATGCCCACAGCTTTGGGAGTTGGCCACTTGCTGCACTTGGCGTTAGAGGCACTCTAATTACCTAAAACTGTCTGGTCTAGGTAAGTGGTAAGCTAGAGAATGGAATTTTCACCCATTTATAGAAAAAGTCCTGATGAAAAGCTAGGCTCTTACTGATAAAGAATAGCTTCAGGGTGCTGGAACTAGCCATTAGGTAAAATACAAAAAAATATACACCTTCCCAGTCCCTCAGAATCAATCTTAGGCACTGGGGCAAAAATCACAAGCGACCTCTTTGCAATCTCTTCTAGCCCTGAAACACCTGAGAAGAAGTAATGCTCAATACCCCAGGTTCAAGCACAATGACTGCACTAACTCAGCCAGTGTGTAGGCTGATAGTTAAGCACCATCCCTTCAGCTAATCCTTTAGGTAATGTTTGAAATCCCTCAGCCTTAGGAGGGCACAGTATTTTCAGTTTTACTTTTGAATAATTCTCTAAAGATTAGGCTAAAATAACCAAGTGTCTGGAGAGCTACCATCACCATATCCTGCTCCAGAAGCTGTATTTTAATAGCAAAGATTTGGATACTTAACTCAGGAAAGGTTTCCCACTAAGAACCTTCCTGCAGCCAGATAAGAGCACAAATCCCAGCCCTACCAGGAGCTCCAGCTAAACCGTTCTTATAAGATAAGGTTCTCAAGTTTCTCATATTCTCCCCCTATTTCTCCCTCACTCACCCCTGTGCTTTGATCCTCTCTAAATGTGTTCATTTTTTATCTATTTCAGAAAGGGATTTTATATTCAAAGAATTTGGCATACAGCTGTAGGGCAGGGTGACTAACAAGAAACTTTGAAACTCTGTCCCTTACAAATGTTCTAGAAATTATGTAAGTCTGTTCAGAAAAAGACTGAAATACATGCCTAGTGTCCCAGTCCAATGTCCTTTCCCTTTACTATAAGCTAATGATCTGCTATGCTATTTGAAAATATTGCAGTCTTATAAACAATGATCCATAGAGGCAAATTATAAAATACCGAGCAAAACAGGTTTTTACTAGCCAAGAATACTCAATCAGTAAGAAGCACTCTATATACAGCATACATGAAAAACAGACATCTATTGTATGTGGGTAAAGTATATTGTAGCAGATGTAATAAATCCTAACACAATGAATATGTGACTAATTTGTGTGTGACAGCAAACAGTTAATAAAAACTCACATGTCTCTTCAGACTACAAATCCAAACAAAAAACCTGAACTATGAAAGGAAATTAAAAGGTCAAGAACAACAATAAAAAAAGGATTCTTACCTGGAGTAGTATTAAAGTCTAAGATGCGGTGATGAGACTGCAGCAGGTCGGGATTACTGGATGACAAGGTTCCACTGACAGGTAAAGCTGGAGGAATGTGCTTTGTTTGCCTCAGTCCCACAATGCTGTCATCCTGAGACTGGCCAATTCCAATGTCACTGCAATCAGAAAGAAACAAAATCAGGACTGACAGGCATTCAGAGCTTGGCTGCACTAGAGGGATTCAGTGATGTCTCTATTGCTACATTTTCATACTTTCAATTGTTACTACAGCAATTGCTATTTAGAAGTAAAGGTTCTTCAGACAACGGGACTTGCTTTGGCAAGTCCACTCACAGTGACTCGATTTGCCTGCTCATGCTGCCAGAAGATCCTCATCATTAAGCTCTGAGTTGCTAGGCTCATTTTTTAATGATTTTGGCCAATTTGTTCGTTCAAAAGGTGGTACACACCTCATCATCCTTGCACCACCCCATCACCCAAACTTTGAGTAGTACTGCTGTCACATCAGTGCTGTTTTCAAGCCTGAACTTCATAGATTATTTTACCCCATCACAGATAGGGTTTGCAACTATATTTGTGATATATTGTAGCCACATTATACAAGATCTTTCACCAGACAGGTGAGAAAGGATCATTTGAGATCATTTGGTTTTCCCACCCTGTATCACATCTCTGAGTTTCTTTTCACTCAGTATGACTGAAGTGATGCCAGGTAAGGCTAAGCTAAACAGCCACACTTGTGTGCTATCAGTAACCTCTCCAAAGTACCTGACAGCTGTAAATAAAATATTCTGTGACAAAGGTGAAGGGTTTTGTCCATTAAATTGTGTAAGGAAGGGTCCCACAGGAGGTCAGTAGTGCTAGATGGATCAGAGACAGAGCTATCATCATATTATAGTAGGCACTGATTTGCTTATTGTTTTTGAGTTCATAATTAAGTGAAGCCGAACATCCAGCACAAGATGTAGAGCTGGAGACAGCCACTGAACTTTTCTCTAAATATATAGATCAAAATCCTTAATAAAATACTCAGAGGGTGTAAAATGTTGAATAGCAGTAATTATAGTAAGTGGAAAGCATAAAAAATATAGCAAGTATAGGCAAGGCCTTACTAAAAGCCAAGCATGTCGAAATCTGTATCTACACGTTTAAGTAAAGCATAAACTAGAATTTAGACTTCATTGCAAACACTACAACCAAGTCAGCTGAGTAAATTAAATGATGCAACACAAATGACCACTTGTACTCTAATGTTGGGCACTTAAGCCTTTGTCTTAGTGCTCTATCCATCCTCAGAAAACCTAAACAGAAGTAATAAAAGGCTAGATGATAGCTCTTACAGCACCAATATCCTTTTGTGCTTACCAATGAATAGCTCTAAACAGCACAATCTTGTACCATTTCTTTAAGTGCTATGAATTGAACAGTAGTCTGGAACAGTGTCTGAGTACTAAAGACACATTTTTGATGATATGGACACAACTGCTTTTGAGAAGGTGATGCATGGTACCTCTCTTTATTGTGTTTGGGTTTTCTGATTGTTTTGCTTTTCAAAAACAAGGTAACTCTGTATTACCAGAACACTTTTATGAAATGCAAACCTCAAGCTGTGAGAGTGACGGAAACACTCAAGGCCACTGGAAAGTGTTACAGGATTCTCTCTTAATCAGAAGTTAAGGTGAATCTGAACATTTGTATTTTTGTACTTCCACATCAAGCACAAAACACTGTGACAAGCAGCGATGACCTACTCAGCACACAGCACCTTCATGCTAAGCCACAAGCAAGTAAGTCTTTCACTACAACCAAAAGAATTGCCACAATCAATAAAATGTCTTTCAAGTAGGAAGCACTCCACATTATAAAAAAAAAAGTAAACAAAAAACCCTACAGCCCTTGTACCACAAAATGCTTTCTGGTGGTTCTAAACTAATATATACCTATGGATGCTAAATCTGAACCGGAGTGCCTGTAGCTATTACAGGCCACAGAGCTCGGTCCTGCCTGAGAGCTAGCCTGAGAAATTCATGGGAGGATTTAAAAACAATCCTCAGAAACAGAAAACAGCCCTTGCAGGTGTTGTTTGTCTGTCTCTTGTTTTCGTTGCAGGAGAAAGTCAGGAGGTGGTGTACACCACTGACCAATGATGGTGATGTAGCAGTTTACTAACCAATAAGTTTCCTTTCTGTACTTTCCACAAACTAGTCTATAAAACAAGGCTAAAGCAATAAACTAAGGAATTCTCCTGTTCTGACTCCTTGAGAGTCTATGTCGTCTCTACCCAGCCATTCCTAATTAGAGCGACATATACCAGATTTCATAAGAGTGCCAACAACAGTATTTTACCTAAATTCAAATCAAATTAAAACAGTGTGAATCTTACATTAATAGTTTCACTTGCATTATGCATTCCTTTTGCAGTTTGCGAGTTCTATACAATATTATACCTATCCTGTGCATCATGACTGAAGCAGCCTCGATAAAGTGTATCAACTCTGAAAATGTTGGGTTAAAAAGCAATAAAAGTGTCTAAAATTGGGCTCTACTTTAAGTATTCATATAAGAAATTGGAAATAATTTACTTTGCACTCAGTCTATCCTATTTTTAGAACTTAAATTAGAATCTGAGTGAGTTCTAACTTATGCAAACAAATCATGAACCCTAGAAATACCAGATAAAAAGAGCAACACTAAAAAAAATCCAGGTCCCATGAAGATCTATTATTAGGTAAAATATTTTATTACACTAATGAAAGGAGATTGTGGTTTTAAGAAAACAGCATTTCTTTTGCTTTCTGTATGCATCTGTCATGCAGGGAGATAGCACATTAACTAAGAAATAACTTTGCTGCTGAATGACAAAAAGGGTGGAGAGATAAGGAAATGACAGAAGTATCTGAATGCTTCTTCCCTCAAAACACAAAATCCTCTGCATCCCACTGCAGGGCTGCAGAGGGGAGACACGGGGGCTGCTGCTTTGTCTGGGATGCTGCACTATGGACCAGGCAGAACTTTACTACAGACAGAGGTGGAGGTTGTATTTAATCCTTTTTTTGGAACAATTGAGCCTACAGACCACAAAACCACCCTGCATCAGAAAAGTAAAGAAAGAGTTCCAGTGGAGGTTGTACCCAGAACCCTTTGAGACACATCTTACAGACAGTAAAGAGAGATTTCCCCATAGGTGCAGAGGAAATGGTGCTGTTTGCTCGGTTTGAGAAGCCATTTAACCTCATTGGACTAAACAGCAAGACTGAAGGAAGGCATTATTTCCTGCTCAAACTGATTCATCTTTGATACTGATTTAATGTCTCATGAAGCAGACAAGCTCCCTCTAAGAGTGACCTCATTCTAGTTTAAAGATTGGTTTTGTCTGGGTACGTCCTCGAGGCACTGGAGCCTTCTGCAGTCTTCACACTCAAAAAACAGTGTACAGTTTTAAGCTAGCTGAGTCATGAAGTCTTTGAATGTCTACTTTAACTAAAGATTAAATCAGTTTTTTCACCCCTCTTGATTTTCTTATATGCAAAAACATGAGATTAGGTGAAGACCCTTAATATGTGCAACACCAGTAATTACAAGGAAAAATGAGATTGATGCTTCTACACAATAGGGGAAAGAAAAGCACAAACACTAAAGTCTATAGCTACAGATCTCTAGGCAGAAACTGTGCAGACAAAAACAACTGAATGTCAACAGGCTTTGCAGACGAACTGCTATATATAACACATGAAGTAGAGCTAGCAAAAAGAAAATAAAGTAGGTCAAATTTTTCTGAATCTTACCCAAAGAGGTCCCTACACAGAAGAAGTTTCAAAATGAAAGGAAAAAAAAAAAGAAAAACCAACATGAAAATTTTATGCAAATGCTATGAACTGTAGTGACCAATACAGAAAAACAGACCTAACTATGCACAGCTCAAACACAGAAACAAACATGCTAGACCAGTTATATAAAGGAAAACATGTTAAAGACAAACAACATAAAAAAGAGGATTTACAGATTCTCCTCTATTGAAAGGTACTGCCATCAATTTAAGAAACATCCATTATTTGGATATAATAAATTTATATTAATTTAATCATTATATTACTAACCTTCTATATATGTTTCTAATGTTTCAGAATAGTTTTCATTTAGCAGGTGATATTTAGGAAACTTTAGTTAAGCAAACCACTTTTAAGTAATGGCAGGAAAAAAACCCTGCATTTTTGTGTCTATTATTTACATTGAATTTATTTATATTTACATGGAATAGTTTCTTCCTTAGTGGGACACAGGAAGGAAAAATGCAAGAGAAAACACTGATCACACAACTACCCTCTACAATTAATTTTCCCATGAATACCATTTGCCTCGGCCAAGAACCAGGTTCCCATAATATCATATAAAATTCACTCTTCTATTGTTACCAGAATTTTTTAGAACTCTATTTCTAAAATGTGATCATAGAATAAAAGCTATCAGATAGCATATTTAGCTTTCTTTAAAAAAATAAAAACAAACCCACAATTCTATCAAAGGAGCCAAGTTAAAATTTTAACCTCAGTCTCCCTTACAGCAGTACATAGAAATCCTTATAGACCACTGGAATGTGGATATATTGAAATACCAGCTCATACCAACCCTTTGCAAGTAACCTGCTTACAGAATTATTCCAAAATAATTTCAGTTAACAGTCCTCTTAAAAGAAAACAGGAAATCACATAAAGAAATATTTGTGTCATTACTTTATCTATAAGAAACAAAACTGATGTCAGGAGCTGCACTGTTAGCAGTTTATAGTTGTTCAAATATTCAGAATTTTGTTTTCTGATATTTTTTTCAGATGTAAACGTGACTTATATTAATAAATAGGAAAGTATAATCACAAGCTGTAAGTTCATTAGAAATTCTTATCATTTAATGCAGAGGAAATATTTAGGAGGAAATAAACTCACTTGTATGGTTTCTGAGGCAGAATACTGATTCGAGTCTTGTCAAGTATCTTCTTTAACTTATTTCTTCCCCCAACTGTGTTGGCTTTACTTTTCTTATTTACTTTTTCTAATCCTATTACCTGCTCCACATCAACAGCAAGGTCAGGGATGGAATAACGACTCGCCTTTTTGATATCACCGATTTTAGGCAGGTGGGGAGCACCATTTCTTTTTTCCTCTGACAGCCGTGCTAAGAGTTCTTTAAAAACTGCACAAGACAGGAAAAGGGAGGGAAGAAAAAGGACAAGAATGTAAAAGAAAGCTCTGTGCACCAGACCAGTTTAATATTATCATTAAAAAAAATAAAATTAGGATATTCTGTCAATTCCAGCATTAGATTAATTTAGGTATAAGAGTTTAAAAACATTTTTGCTTTTAAAAATTACATTCATTTTCTGTAGTATGAATCAGAAAAACAGTTAATTGGCCCAGCCTAGAAGAGAAATACACAGGTGCCCACATGGTTACATGGATGGTATCAACAGAAGGAATGTGACTTCTCAGCCTAAGGACACAGGCTTCTGCAGAATAGCAGCACGTATAAAAAGAGCACATGAGACAAAAGTGAGATAGAAAAATACAAATGCGAAGGGAGGTTTAAGCAGAGAGGCAGCTACAAAAGCTTTCAGATGGACAAGAAATTATTAGCAACAGGATCCAAAAAATCAGAAGGGAAAGAGCAACAAAGTCATAAGAAACAAAGCAGGAGACTAGTGAGACACCTTGGTATATTCAAGAGAACTGTTGCATCCATCTGCCAGAAATACCAAAAAATCACTCATTCTCCCTCAGCTCCCTAGCAAAGAGTCATCTCTGAGGCAGAAATATCTGATAAATTCGTAAATTAGTTCTTCTACTGCAACTTTGAGCCTCAAAAAAAAAAAAAAGCTGACATATTTAAATAAATCAAACAAAACTGAACTGGAGAGCACGTCATGCATTCTGAGTGTTAGATGAACTCTCCATACAAAAATGGAAAAATCCTCTGATGAGCTGATTTTTAATAATAAATGAAAAGTGATAATTAAAACTAAGGAATTGCAGGAAAACACAGGAACAAGGACAACTAAGGATGAGTATTGGCACTATGTTTTACTGTTACTTATTAATTTTATCCTTAATATTTTCTAATATCCAGAGGTATTACAAATTACCAAGAGATTTCAAAAACTTGAAGTAAGACACACTCAAGTGGAGGAGAGTAAACCCAGCCAATAACTGTACTGTTGAATAGGACTTAGAGGCTGGAGAGAGACATTAGGTACAGATAACAAGATGCTATTTTATATTGAAAAATATAAACTCTCCTTTTGGGATTTGTGGAGAAGGAATTCTGCATGCAGTACACAGAAAGTAACTGCTCTGGGACTGTACTGAAATCTGATTTCAGTATTTGCATTGAAGCCACAAGACAGAAGAAATTTGAAAAACACTTCTGAAGAAAGGAAGAAATCAGATTTAATCTTTAACATAGTAAAGCAACACATAAGACTCAAACACCCAGTGTGAGAAGGATAGTTACAGAACTTACAGAGAAAAAAGAACATCCAGCTCAAAAAGCATTTCCAGATATATAAGGAAATGTCTTCATTAAAAAAAAAAAAAAAAAAAGTTCCCAGGATTTGACCAATGATTTTTGAAGATAACCTAGGCAAACTAAATCTTCAGTTAGCACATGCTAACTTGTTAGTACATGCTGCGGTAATATTCTTCCCTACTTACTTCTGATGAAGCACCTGATCCTGAAAGAGATGCTCAAGGAACACATCACTAAACTGTGTAAGTAATCCAAGTATCCAGTGGTAAAAAGTCAAACCAAGCCCTCAATATATGAATTACTTATGATGGTATTACTTATGAGGTCCTGAGCTGCTTGAAGACTCTTCCATGTGTACTTTAGAGGGAAAAATGTAGAGAACAAATACAGAGGGTAGCAAGAATCTTTTCGCCTAGCTGACAGGAAAGGTTGTAACAGCCTTGAGCTTGTTACGCTCAAGAGTGGGCTGAAAAAATATGAGTAAATTCAGCAGACAAAATAAGACCACTGATCAGCTGAAATGCCTGAAGAGGCTTCCTTCTTAAGAGAGAACTAAACATTATATATACAAGCATGTTTTTTAAGTTTGAGCTTCATGGTCACAACACTTCCTCTTAATCCAGAAACATACCCTTGAGAGAGGGAAGTCACTTCATGTAAATCTCTACTCAAATTTTTCTTTACAATTATGAACAAAGATATTTTAGGACCTTCATGTTTCCTTTTTCTGTTCTCTCCAGTACAAAAGAGTTTCAAACAAAACTATTTTAAACTACTACAAATATAATTTAGGTCTCTATCAAAACTAGAATGAACAATGCAGACAAACTTACCAAATAAATTTGTTTTCACAGTGATAGACAGATGAGTGTTGTTTCTAAGGATTTCCATGGCTTTTGTCAGCTGAATGTTTTCAAAATTTTGACCATTTACTTCCAATATCTAAAATTCAAACATGTTTGAAAAATTTTCACATAGTGAAGAGAAAGGAAACAAAAAAAATAGGGGAGGGGTAATGGAGGGACACATTTTAAAATTACGTACCTGGTCTCCACGTTTCAAGCCTGCTTCTGTAGCTTTGCTACCAAAATCTACACTGTCAACAAAGATTCCAAATCCCTTTTCTGACCCTCCCAGCAAGATAAAAGGCAAAGGGGCTTCTCGAGATGGCTTTGTTAAGGTTATCAATCTTCGTTTAGCTTTAGCAGCACAAGCAATATTTAACAGCCTCAAATGTCCACCCATTTTCTACAAGAGAAAAGCATAGTAAGTTATATGTAACAGCCTGGCTATTCCCTGTTATCCCAAGTTGTCAGAAAAAAACCCTCACTCTTACCTCCCTCTCCAAATTGTTCTCAAATTCTTCCAGAAATCGAGTCATAGCAGGATCTCCTTCAAAATCATTGAAGTGATTGTTCACCCACAACAATACTACCCGTGTAACCTGAAAATTCATCAACATTATAAATATTTTTTATATTTATTATTTTGCTGGAATACTCAGAACAACACTACTGCCAAGTCCTTTAAAAATACTGGTCATTAAAGGCTCTGTAAATTTCCATTGGAATCTTACATAATATATATGCACATATACATACATCCAAATCAAACTTCACTAATATGCAATTATTTATCAGGAGAATAGAAAAAAATAAGTACTAAAGTTGTTTTCACTTGTATAAGCAATTATATGCTGTATTTCATAATGAATACTATGAGTCAGAAAACACTGACTGTATCAAATTTGATTAAGTAGGGAATAGTGCACACAGGTAGAAGGCAACAAGGTAGATCCATTTCTGCCTTATAACAATTTCCTGTTCATGTACATTTCCAAATCTGCTTAGTTCTCCAAGCACATGATCACAAAGCTTATGATACGGCTTAATATTGGCTCTTGAATCTCCTCTTTAGATGTGCCCACCATTAACTTCATTTGGCATTTACCTCCATGAAAGAGCTACTGTATGTTTAGAGAGGTAGGAAAAACAAGATATTGCAAGCAGGAAAGATATTTTAACAGCAAAAACAGCAATTCCTTTCCTTAGAGTCAACCTTTCCATTTACTCCTCCCTTTCTCTCCACCTGCTACTCCCCCCAAGAAATTACGATGATCAAGCTGAGAAGAATCTTAGCTGGTATTTTACAGTTTCTTAGGAAAAAATCTAAAGGAATACAATTAATTAATACTAATGAATGTTAAACCACAAAATAAGACCTGCAGTTTTTAAAACTACATGCTTTTAGTATAATATTCTCTTTTTTAGTATGTGATTTGACCTGGAACATCAGCAGCACTTGTTCTGACAAAACAGAAGTGTTTTGGTGTCTTGAATTAACATTGATTCATGCTATTTTTAAAAAGTTGCTGAATCCAAGAGTTCCACCACTCAATGCTACCGCTAAAAATACAGCTGCACTTCTTCTTTTATGCTGGGAAAGTAAATCAGTAGGGATAAATCTCTACACATTTCAACACATAGAGCTTAAGAACAAATCTGATACAAATTTTAATCAGCTAGTGCTAACCCCTGTTTACTCCTTGTGTCTATAGAAAGTCCAAACCTCTGCAGCCTCACGTGCTAAAGGTCTGACACCAGGCATGCAAAACCAATCCACCTTCAAAGTTTCTAAGTAGTTTTCCTTTTGCCCTGGAAAGGAAATTAATTCAGAAGAACTGCTGAAATTAATGACCAAACTAATCAAGCACCTCAGAACTCCAAGTTCAGATTCTAACTGAAGGCAGCTACCCAGCTCTACGTGCTGCAGCTCCCAGCCACACGAAAATACTTGAGATTTCTGCACCTTTGAAATTGAAGATGAACTTCATTCCGCTTAAACAGCTTTGATACTTTTGATTACTGTGGATGACATTGGAAGATCCAGACAATGTCTGGTTAAATTTAGGGTAATTGCAGATTATTAAAATCGTCTGGGAAGTTGCAAGCTGTACCACGCAATGTATTTTAAACTACTGCAGTGACAGCTTCACTGTCAATGCTGCTTTTAAATTTGGGACTTACTCATCTACACCCAAAGGACACTGAGCTGGGGGAAGCTGAATGCTGACTTCCAGAGGACTACCATAACTTGTGTCACAAATCAGGAACACCATTAAAAGAGGATTAATGCTGTAAAATCAAGTAACCTGCTGCAGGGCAAAATCATCACTAAGGCTGGACATCCACTGTCCTACTGTGAATACTTCTGAGTACTGATCATCCCCAGCAAGCTTTACTCACACCCTTTGCTCTCCTTATTGCCTATTAACACCCAGTACAAACAGCCAAAATCTTCCAGATTCCTTATTTCCTACTTGCTTATCTCCACTTCTCCCAAGCTGTTCTCTGCCTCTTGCCTTTCTGCCAGTGCTACTGGAGGTCAGAAAAGGTTGGTTATTGAGGCAGCAGAACAAAGAGCTGTTCTGTGTTCAGAGTGATACAAGAAACTGTGCTGGCTCATGCTTTTAGAGGCTGAGGGATTGTCCATTGGAGGACAAGCAACATAACTTAAGAGATTAACTCAAATATTACAGCTCTGAACAGTATTGGCTGCAAAGCCTACTCTCTGTAAAATACAAGATCCTTCCTTCAAGGCACAGCTATGCTAACATTTCTGGAAGAAATACCCAGATTTAAATAAAAGCTGATAACCAAATTTCTCTTTCATGTACTAATATCATTCCCATGGTTTCAAACTTAGAAAAAGAAAAGGGCATCTGGAAATTTTTAGAGTATTTTTTACATGAAGAAAAAGTTTCATACAAGAGAAAATAAAGCAATACAGTTTGAAGCGTGATAAAGCCTCAATGGCCAGTGCACCAAAAATGGATGTGCATTATTCTTCCATCATGGAAACTTTGTTTAGGGAAGAAGACATTTGTTTGCTTTCTTGTGTTTGGGTTGGGCTTGGTGGCTTTTTCTAATGCTACATAAAGCACAACAGATTCCTAACACTGCATGAATTTTCTGTTTTCTTTTTAAAAAATCACATATGCCGTGTTGAACTAACTAGCACTATTTACAGAAAACACAGAACTCAGTTATATGCTCAAACTTGGAGGCACAATAAAATTCTACTGAATTACATTAAATAAAAATACTCACTATTGGAAAAAAGCTTCCTCTATACCTGCAAGCAACTAAATTGTAAAAACACACCAAGGTAAAACACGGGCAATTTACCTTGCATGAACACTGTGATATTTAAATAAAATAAGGGAAAAGGTGTTCTTAGTTTTAGCCATATATTCTGCCATTAAAATATGTCACCAGTTATTTGTGTCTTATTCAATTTGGTCATTTTCTCTAAAGCATATTTTATTCTTATTAGTTTATATTTCAATGCAAATGGTAACAATACATAATTCAGGAGATTTTCACCTTATCCCTGAGGCTGGGGTCATTGAACCACTCCAACAACTTCTTGCCCACTTCCATTGGGCTGGAAAGAAAGGTCCTATACGTCAACAAGAAGTCTTCTATAAATGTTGGGTCTACCACAGAGTGCTCTTCCACCAAATGCATTGTTAACCTTTCAGCTGTTCCCTATCGAAAACAAAAAATCGAAAAAAAATCATAGTCATTAACACATCTTCAACACATGCAAATTTGTTTTCTTGTAGCATACTGAAGACTTATCACACTAGAAAGAATACTGCCATCCACTAACTGATGAGCTAAGTGAATATAACAGCTTGACCACTGAGATAAGAAATGCAAAAAAATTATGTAATTAATCTCTATAGAAATCACCTAGTCATCAACATGCATAATTTAAAAAAAAGTCTAGAAACAGTCCATTTTCAAATATTTACTTCTACAATATATATCTCAACTGGATCTAACTCGCCAAAAGTTAAGAGGTTTACAGAACACAGACTTTTGCAAGAGACTCTCTTTTCCTTTTACCTTGATGACAATGTGACCTTTTCTTGTTCCAGTGCGGTCAAGCTCCCTGTGCTCCTTCACCATCACAATCTCCCCTTCCTCTTCTACCTTCTGCATGTTCTTTTCCACTTGATTGAGGATGCGGCAGTAATCTTGCTGGGCTATACAAACAAACTGGAAAGAATCATCGCGCACCAGTATTAAAAGGTAAAATCTTCAGAAAAGCACTTAGACTTAAGGTGAAAGTACTCTATCAACAGACAAGATAAAGTAGTTCCCCAACCTTCAGTGAGCCAAATTTGTCCTTCCAACAGTTCAGCTGTAGCAAGCAGACAAACAGGCACAGTACTGCCACTACAATCCTGCAGTTGGAGGAGACCAAGATCCATCAGTGCAATATGATTTAGTATTCTCAGCCATTTTCATTCAGCTGCTTTGACCTCCCCACTGCTGGAGATGAAGCCCAGTACCATAGCCAGCCTGTTTTTTCTTACATGAAAGCTCTTTTGTGGTGTTTATAAGGGTTAAGTGAAAACCTAGCTTTTATTTTTGTGCCTATTGTTTTGGTAAATAATCTTCATTTGTTTATAGTTATTTTATTGAAGTCAATTAAGAAAAACAACATCCATTCAATTAATGAGTGCAGGCACAAAGAAACAAATTACTTCTGGCTTAAAGCATACAGCAGGAAAATTATTTTCTACAAACATCAGTTCAGCCAAGAATAAGTGCAAGAATAAATATTTTAGGAATATTCCTAATACCTATGCTATGCAAATATAATTAAGACCAATCATAACAAGTTAGAAAAAGACTACATTGTACACAAATTGTTATACACTTGTGTCTTTTGGGGGGCAAGATTTAACTGCCTTATTATATGAATTCGGGTATTTAACTGAGAGGAACAGTGTTTCTTCTGACAGAAAACTTGTTAAACCCTCATGTACATAACTTAGGACAAGGGCCTAAGAATCAGAGATGGCATTTTCTCTTTAAATTCATTTACAAACCACTTCTTTTTTTCAGCAGCTAGTAGTAGCTGAAACAGAAGTCCCACAGTTTGGATTTGCTGAAAACATTACCCTAACAAGAAACCATTTATGCACATTTTGGGAGTTAGATGGGCAAGCTAAACTAGGTGACTTTATTAATACACATTTACACCCCTTCCAAATGTCATCTACTTGAAGCTAATTAGCCATCAGGATCAAGTAAAATGCTTAATTCACCCACGGTTCTGCTATTATTTTCTGGATGGGAATAAGCAAATAGCAACCACATAACCAGATTCAGCCAGGAGTTTTACGCTATGAAAAGCATTCTTTACATCTGACTGCTTGTATTACAGCAAACATCAAGGCTTTTTCCTTGAAAGGTCAGATTAGCCAAAATTAGATCTTTCACTCAAATCACGGGAGATAAAGTTTGTATTACCCTGATATTCAGTAACTGAGTTAAGAAGAATGGCTATTAGCTGCAGAAGTAAAAGAGCCTGTAATGGCTAATGGACCTTGAGATCCTACTAAGGGACATTGGAATCAATGGATGTATGGAAGAGATTCTGGAAAAAGCATCTAGACAAACAGATCCCTTACCCAGATAAAGGCAACTCCATTTCCCAGACTGTGGGTATGCAGGAGCCACATTGCCCAGCAGTAGCAGGTGCAGGGCTACCCACTGGATATTTTACTTATCTTCAGTTTAAAATAAAACTGTGTTGCATTATTGAGTTGCACTACAGCTATGTAGGTGTGAATTTGCATGTACCACAGACACTACCTGGCAGTCATCCACTTTGGTTCTCATCACTCCTTTCATATATTCCTTTTCCATTGTAGGGGAAACACCAAAACTGTTCCCCATGCACAATATCTCTGTTCTTCCATCAGGGTATGTCACCTCCACAGAGCCATTCAAAATGACTGACCAGGAATCCAGCTACAAATGAAACATTGCAAGATACATGAAGACCAAAACACTTAACTTTTTAATATCATACTACATAAATACAACTCTCACAATTGTTCTAAAGCAAACATTTTTTAGTGCCTATAAAAAATTTTACAACCTCCTTTTCCTTAAATGTATAGCTATTTCCAGCTCAAGAAAACTGGGATCTTAAGTTTATCTTTAATATTAAGAAGTAATGTAAGACTATGAAAAAAAAATAAAGGAAGTTTAAAAACAGCACTTGAAAACTAAAATAAAGTTCCCAAATGAGCTCTAATAGGCAGGAAGCATTTGGTACAGTACAGAGAATGCTTTCTTTTGTTTTTATTGCTTAAGAAATGTGTAAGTGCTTAAACAAAAGCTTTCAGAAAATCCAGAACAAAAAGAGGCCAGATTTACCTGAATGTTGCTTTTTTTTTTTTTTTTTTTTTTTTTTTTTTTAAGTAACAAAGGAGGACCTTAACCATGTGGAATCTGGGATGTTTGGTATAATAGGAGAGTCAAAATCAACTTCTACTGACCTCTTCCCCATCATTTAGTACAATAGTTCCTGCTCTCTCCACAACTGCAAACACCATTACAGCACAGAGTTCTCTCCTCACTGACATTGTCATGTTGGCAAAAGCAGGCAATTGATGCATGAATTCCAGTAGTTGTTCTGAAGGAGAAAAAGCCCACTGAGTCGTGCATGTCAAAACAACAAAGCACAGTAAAGACAGTTCTTCAGCAAGATGCCTGAGGCTGCTTAAGCTAAAATGCTGCACAATCGTTTCTGTATACTAATAAATCATGTACAGTGGCCTGTTTTAATTACTGGGTATTTTGTAGACACAGACTGGCTGGTCATACCATCAATAAAAATGCTGCAAAATAAAAGTCAGCATAATGGAAGAATTGTAATATAACCAAGAGCTCTGAATACAACCTATGATATTTTTAATACTCCAGTCAGAGCAATAATTTCATTGCAACTGGAAGAGGAGTATATGAAACACAGCAAGACAAATTTCACAAAACTGAGCAAGTTGTTTGGTAAAGCCATCCCCTCCTAGGCTAGGCTTAACAGTAAATTGTACTTGATCATTGTCTGGTGGTTTCACAAAGTTCCTCTCAGACGGACCAAATAGGATTACTGTCTAAAAGGTGACTGCTGCCACTCTTGTCTTCTACATGCACTTGAGCTGCACTTGTACTCAACTGTGAGCTTCCTGTATTTTCATTTTTTATACTGTTCATAACTACAGAACTCAATTTTAGCAGTTCTGCCAAGTGATTATACGCCCTAAAAACATTTTTGCATCCAGTTCAATCTAAAATGTCCAATGAAAAAGCTCAAAAGGACTCCATATTTTCCCTAATTTTTTATTTACTCTGAATCACAGAAAGGTTGTGGTTAAATGGGTCTTCTAGAAGTCATCTGGTCAATCCTGCCTGCTCAAGCAGAGCCACTTACAGCCAGCTGCCCAGGAACACGTCCAAATGTCTTTTGAGTATCTTTAAGGAGGAATACTAACACCTCTCTGGACGACCTCTCCCAGCGCTCAGTCACAGAAAAAAAAAAAAAAAGCATTTCCTAGTGCTCTGATGGAGCCTCCTGAGCTTTAGTTTGTGCCCTTTGTCCTCTCACTGGGCATCACTGAGAAGACTGGCTCCATCATCTTGAGACCCTCACCTCAGGGTATTTGTACACATTAATGAGATCCCCTGAGTCTTCTCCATGCTGAACAGCGCCAAGCTCTCTTCCACCTTCCTTGCATTAGAGATGCTCTAGCCCCTTAATCATCTGATAATCAACCTTAATCATCATTTAGTCATACCTCAATAAAAGAAAAATATCTCATCCAGTGAAACAGATTAGATTAAAATTTGGATTCTAGTTCTGCTCTGCTTTCAATGTATTTACTTGTATGTTAAACACAGCAAATTAGTTTGATTAGATGCACGTTTATGTTAAGGTTTTAATGGCGCCAATGTTTGCAACAAATGTCAAGTCACAATGTCACAACTGACAATTAAAAATATACTGTGAGACAGTATGTCTCACATACTGACGTTCATGTCGTCTTTGCCAAGGTTCTATTTTCCAGTTTCCAATGATGTTTCCTTCATAAACCTGTTCAGATATCAATTAGAAGCTGAAGCTTGAGATCAAAAGGGCCAAAAAGTAGTAGGTTTCACCCATATTATATGTGTTTTCCTCTTCTTTGTCTGTACTTCTTCACATTACATATATACTTACATAAAAAACAATAATAATAAACACTAAACTTACCAACTACAAAGGCCAGTGATTAAAATAAAACCACAAGCTCAAAAAATAAATTTTTGGAGGTGAAGAAGAACATGTTAGACAATATTTTACTACATTGCAATACTTACCAATGTCATCATCTGTCCTGTCTATTGGGTCTTTCTCCAAGCAATCTCTAACAATATCCCTACTCATCAAAGGATCTGATGCCCTTTCAATGTCTTCTTCATCATCATCGTCCTCAGAATCCACTGCTGTCTCTGGCAATCCGCTGAGATCCATATCACCAGCCTCACTTTCTGTAGCCTAATTAATGCATAAACAATTAAAAAACATTAAAATGTGTTCTTTATTGCTGCAGTTTTCTGGTTAAATATACAGAGGTTAGTTCTATCATCTTGCAGATCACTCAAATTTATTCAATGTTTTTATATTGCTTTTTTCTTTATATATCTTTTTTAAACAACTAACAATTGATCAATCCAAACCCACTGTGTTTAAATAGGACTTTTAACATTTGTTTCAATCAGTCACACATACAAAGGATTCAACAAACATTATTTAATCTGTGGGTCTTGGGGGGATTGAAGGCTGTTAGATTTCAAGCAGCAGTATCTTGGACTGTTAGCTGAACGTAATTTTTTCTCAATAAACAGTTCATTTGACAATTTCTGTGCTCAACCCCAAATTTACATTTTTCAGACACTTAGGAAAGCAATGTAATTTTAAACAGACAGTTTGGAGAAATAAGAATCAACATGCTACAGGAATTTTGCTATCTCTCAGTCACCTAGGACTGTATTTTTCTTTTACAATTCCAGTTGAACATAGTTAAATATGGCTTTCATTTGTTGATAAACTGTCTAAAAATTTACAGATGCAGAAGAAAAGCAAAGCCATTGCTTAAACACCACAGATGGACTAACCAGAATATCTGTCAAACTTAACCTCCTTTAAATTGTATTAAAATGAATGAAAACATAGTCCAGGCATAGCTTGGGGTCATTAGTATAGCACCTAAAGGTAAATATATTTTAATGATTCAGTTTGAAGACCGAACACTTTAATAAATCCCACAAACATTTGTCTGTCATGGCTGATACGGCTGCTTTTCCTCAGAACCTGATTTAATACAACGGCAGCTGCCAAGGCTCAGCTATGACAATTTTTAAGGAAATGCAAGCCTCTAATTTTTAAGCAAGTTTTAAGCCATGGCTTGAGAAATCCAGTTTCACAGGCCTTAAAGGGATGGTTTGTTTCTGAGTCTCTGGAAGCACACAATGCATTCACGTCTACTTTAAAAATAATACATGGGACAAACACACCTAATGCTAAAGCTTGTTTCATCGATCTGTCTCAGACTGGTAAAAAAGACAACCCGCAAAACTAGGTCACTCTCTGAACACAGAGAAGGTAAGAGAAACCGCATTGGTAATTTTGTAGAATCATCTCCCCTATTCCTGCCTCCCTATCTGTGGCTAACATCTGTTACTTTAATGCCACTATACACAGCCACCTCATGAACAGCAGCATATGGCTGGAGATGGATCAGGGGGCAGCTAGTGAGAGTCTTAAATGCCTCTGGTCCTACAGCACAACACAAGCTTTGTAACTGGGCCTTGTTAATACAAAAAGCATGATAACAGCATCTACGCAATACTCGAATTATTCTCACTTTGTGGTTTTGGACTGGGGTTTTTTAGTTGTTGTTGTTCATTTTTGGGGTGTAGTGGCTTTTTTTATTCTGCTTTTGTCAAGAAAAAATACTGCTCATTTTTTAACCAGAATAAGGGAAGATGTTACTGGCATAGAAACTAATCCCAAAACATAGCATGGATAGCAGTATTTTTATTAGCAGTCTTACTGTGTTTAACATGCACATTCACTGTGATACATTTGAAACAGCTGCTGTAACTACTCTTTCAAAATAGCCTTCATCAAAAGTGACTGGTGGAAAAATTACTGGTGATGAGTCAGTAGACACACAGCTTATGACACCAATCTGTCAGAATCTGAAATCTCCAACAGTGACAATTCCAGTGACAGTGGGACTGATTCACGGTCAATTTTGCAAACCTTCCCATCAGTAACAAGTGCCCCTCCTACCTGCCCAGATTAGGCTCTCTCAAAAGCACATTAGCAAAATGAATGCAGAACTCAATTTAGTCACACAATGCTAACGAGACGAGAAACTTCCACCTATTGTACAACATCTGATTATTAAAAGTTATATTAGTGTCTTAAAGCAATAAAACAAAACTGGAAAACTCTTGAAGCTCTGTTATCAAGAAGAGTTGATGCTATTTAATACAAATTCTCACACTGAGTTAAATGTAACTTTGGACTCAGACATTTGACAAATACTACTAAAAGGCTACAAGATTTTCCAGAGATGATCACTATTTACACTTGCTGGGGTTTTTTTTGACAACTTAAGTTATTGGTGGATGGAAAGCAACTATTTCTAACTTCCTGTCAAAAAAACCAAACCATTTCAACAAAGAAGCTCAGCACTGAATGCAACAATCCACAAAGTAATAAGAAAGCTTGTTAATTTAGGACACCTTTAAAAACACCTTTTGAGGAAAAAAATATACATGTTTTCAAACAACTTTCTAAAACTGATCATGCAAAAGATGGCAAAGAAAGACAAATGTATCCTTTCTGCATGACAAAACAAAAAGCAAACCAAACAAACCCAAAAAACCCCCTCCAAAAACCACAAACAAACAAAAAACCAACCAAAAAAACAAACCAGAAAACCAAGAAAACCTCGAGGGCTCCTTGTGCTTATACATCGCTAATAGCTTTTTTAGGTTTAGTAGCGGCATGTATGGTATCAAGTATTCAAAGTTCTCTTGCTGAGACATTAAACTTCATGACCCAACTACTCTGAGTGCTTTTTGTAACCCCTCCTGTGTGAGAAAAAACAAACATGTCTACACAGGAACCCTTGGTTACCAAGTAATAGCCTGGCATCTGTCTAAGATTAAAGGGGAAGCCACCACGTGCTCCTTTGGGCATAGGGGATTCCTTAAGAACCTCAGCCACTGAAAACCCAAACACAAGATGAATATCCAACAGAATCTGTACTACAGTCAATCATGAGCCTTAGATCTTCTCAGGGCATGTCATCAAGGATGAAGTACACCTCAAAATTGCCATTCCTGGGTGCATATTGTACTTTGTTTCTTGGGCAATAAGAGAAATCAGTTTCACTTAAATAAATGTAGAAAGATTGCATGCAAGAGAAATGTTGGTTGCAGCCTGAAGAACAAAACAATGCCTCCGTAGTCTGAATACCAACTGCAATAGCAAATTTCTCACATCATCTTTCCAACTGTGGAGAAAATTCTTGAAGCCTCAAAGGAATCTCATAATACTGACAGCCTAATATTTTATTTGTCATATCACCAACACGAGAGTTAAGAGACTAAGACAGATGTTTTCAAGCCTGAGTTGAAGGAATATTTCATATCTGACACCTAAGGAGAATCTGACCAATTTTAAGCAGTGGCTAGGTTAATACTACACCAATAAAAAACTAATTGTTTCAATTGCTGAGGATCTTGAAGTTCAAACACGCATCCAGATTTGAGTAATAACAGCTAATTTAACAAATTCCATGAAATAACCAGGGAAAATATGTAAACTAAAAGAAGCCTTGTCTAATTTCTTGGATAGCCTTTGGTTTCTTGACTGACATGGGGAAGAAGGGGAGGATTAAGAAAAGAAGGATAACATCCATCTTCCCTAGGTCAGATTGGGCAGACTGAGGAAATGGTGGACCCTTCTGGTCACTTCAGATTGGCAGGAGAGGAAACTGGTTAATCCCAAGTCTTTCATTTTTTAGAGGCACCATGAAGATGAACGTAAAGAGAGAAGTGATGGGCTACATGAGCAGATAAAGAAGTTAACTTCATTTACTGCCTCCCTTCCTCCTCCTCCAAGGAATTTTTGAGTTTCTTGAGAAAAGAGATTAGAAGAGGTCAAGGGCGATCTCTACCTTTACACAATCAAGCAACTCTCACTCCAGTGAAACAACTGCTTCATCACACACAACCCACCCTTACTAAGGGAAAGAAAGTGGGAAGACTTGGTGAGCTGCTTGCAAGATGACTAGCCCTGTTTTAAAAGGCCTTCATGGTTTTCTTTCTATACTGGTTTGCTAAAAACTTTTAACTGATGATAACATCAAGAGAAAAAAACTAGAAAATCTGTAAAAGGAGCCACACTACTCATTTCTTAGTATTTTAATCTTTATTTTTTTTTAAAAAAAAATTGATTACTTTTGTTATGAAACATTGTATCATTTTGAAAACTAAACTTGTAACTATGGTTGCCACCTAAATCAATGGTCCAAATTCTCCAAACATGCAAGAGGAAATACCAGGAACAAAAAAAAAAAAAAAAAAAAAAGGCAAGAATAAAAGAAACTCCTTGCACAAACCAGAAATATGTTCATTGCTTGATGCAGTCCTTCAATTCCATTAAGCTAACAAAGAAAGAAGCCATGCTCAGCTCAAAAACACCATTTCCACATTACTTCTCAATCACCGTCATTTAAGGACCAAAAAATAAACTAAAAATTGAAAATAAGAATGTCTATTATTGAAACTACTCACTTTTTACTTTTTAATTTTTAAGCTGATACTGATACAAAACACCAAGAACACTGGGTCTACCTGTCTCATAAAATGAATTGCAAAAGTCACATTAGCTTGAAATATTCCCTCATGTCATACAGACACATTGAATTCAGTGTCTCCACAATGAGAAACCATGTCTGGGCTTTTGTTTTAAATTAGCTTTCAGATGACTGAGCAAAAGTTTACAATATCAATAAATTAAGATGAAATTCAATCCATACAACTATAATATTTATTTATTAAATAGTTATCATATGTACTACAATCAACTATAATTATTACAAGCATAGAAATCATACACAACCTAAGGCAGTAACATTATTTTTTCACATTTTACATTGACACAACTGCAAATGTCCATGAAACACTTTAAAACTCCTTCAGTCCAAGATTTTCACAGTTCTCTCCATATTTGTTCTTTCCTTATCTACCCCAAGATTTACAACACAGCAGCCCATATCTATCACAGAAGTCAGTCTGAGCAGTTTCCTCACTAAAGGTGGAAAGGTGTAACAATCCAGACAACACGCTCCAGGAATAGCATCCTCTCTTATTGCAAATAATTGCCTCTTTCTCAGAATGGAGTAACATCTGCCAAGACCACAGGCACACAGAACATGGACTCTGGAAGTCACAGGGTAAATTAAGAGGCCCTGAATTTACAGGAGTGATAAGGACATGCATAGGGCTTCAATGAAAATGCAGTGGAGGCAGTTCACAGGACAATTTACTGAGCTGTTCCAGCCATTCTGGCATTATCCTGCACTTCAGCAGCTGATACAGCCAAAAGGACTGGCTTTATCTTAAGGTAAAAACTCTTTATTTTGCATGCAGTGACTAAAGGGCAGGCTGCATGGACCCTCTGGCTTGAGAGACAAAAGACTGGTCTCCCTCAGGAAGAGCTGCTGAAGGGTGGGCCCTTCTTCTAGGAGCTACCATATCAGAATCATGAGAAAACAAAGCTGACATCTTGAAAGCTTCCAAGCAATGCACACATCCTGGGAGGGTCTCAGAAAGGATGTTCCTGGTTTCCTGTACCGACAGTGGTATCTGGGCAGGCACCAGAGGGCATGTAAGTGAGGCAGGAAGCCACCAGTCTGAGGACAGGATAAGGCAAAGAAAGGCTGGCAAAGAGCTGAGCCAACACAACAATGCTTCCCGAAACAGGGAGGGGGAATAATACACGTTCATGAGCTCAGATCTCCTCACTCTCCAATCATCTGGTAATATATTTAGGTATAGGAAGAATTTAGGAGCATATAGGAACAGGTATATGTATTCATTTAAGAATCATTAAGCCCAGGAATTAAGAGCAAGCAGCCATACACGAGAAGCAGCAGCGAATTATTTGCTCTGCCAAGTCAAAAAAGGACAAAAGCAAAGGACTGTCCTTGGCAAATACAAGCCAACGCAAGATCTACTGACATTCAGCATCCCTTTCCTCTCAAGTCACCCTACAGAGTTCGTCACTTGAACTTATTTCCTAAAATAAAAACAACAGTATTTAAGGATGTTACTAATTGGCACCTGATATGTTTTTGAAACTTGGGTGGGGTAAACACAAAGGTTGTTTTTATTTTGGTAAGTACTTCTTATCCTAAAAGAAGTTCTTTCATGTGCAACGTTTGGCAAACAGATTTAGATACCACATTAATATTTAAAAGGAAGTATTCTCAGTTCAATGCTGAAAGCATCTGAAGATTCAGCTTCATGATTTATTAAAAAAAAACCTTAAAAGGCCATGAACACATTTTCACTGAAAGCAGCTGCTCTTAAGGCTACAGAACTAAAACTTACAGGGTGCAAAACATGACCTATTACCTCAGATTTCAACAGTAATGATCTAAATAACAGTACAATTTTTAAAACGATTTTTTTTTCTATCAACTGCAAGATGTTTCTAAATTTCTAAATTTCTAAATCATTGCTTTCCACTTAGCCATAACGAACAGAAGTCTACCCTACTGAACAGAAAAATGCCATTATATACAGAAAATAAGAATCAAATGAACAATGATCATAAGCATTACCTAAGACTTGTCAAATTTGAAGTAAAAAAAATAACACATTGATGACTTGCTTATGGTTTATTGCTTTTGAATAAACACTTGGGAGAGAATTACAAGGCAAACAACTGAGAGAGAATGACCAATCCACTTCCTTGGTTAAAAAAAATATTTCTCTTTAATCCTAAACTTGCCCCTAGAGGATTCAAATTACAACCATTTTCTTTTGTTTTCGTCTGTGGGTTTTTTTGGCAGTACTTTAGGCTAGCCTAACACTGACACATTACATGCCTTTAGAACTGAAACTGAGGCCAGAAATTAATGATTTACCACAATATGAGAAATCAAAGCCAAACAATACTTAGTACCATTAAGACATATTCAAGAATCTAAGAATCTTACCAGTTTCCACACCTGAATTTATAATTCCATTAATAAACATTCCTTCAAGTATACATATTAAGACAAAAACATGAGGTTGCATTCTACGATACACGGTCATATTTCTGGATGTAGATATGGACACTTATTGGATACTAATAATATGGATACTATTCATGCTTTGACATTGTGCAATTACACAGTTCTAGATACCTTTGTGCCAAGTCACCTTTAAATGTGGTGTTTATTGCAGATTAATTGAAGAAACTAGATCATATTTTTAAGAGTGGATTATGCGTTACATTTGCAAATTCCGTTTAAAAGAATACTTAGGGAAGTAAATTTTCTCTGTATAAATACTTCAGTAAACCATTAACTCTCTCCAAACACCAACCATTAGTTGATTCCAATACTGCAAATCAAACTAGTAGGAGTCATAGACCAGGGCGGCAGCTACATAGAGAAGTATTTTTCTGAGGTTTCTTTAGGGTTTTTTTTGTGTTGTTTGTTTGTTTTTTTTTTAATTGCAGAGAAATTCAATTATCTTTTTCAGAGTTATGAACATTTTGCTGAAAGTCTTTGCAAAAATTTTACTTCCAAGTTATCTCAAGAGTAATTGTAGACTGTAAGTACATGCCACCTACAGCTGTGTCTCTAGAGGTACTTATTTTTCTGTTAGAGTGGAAATCTTTGTAATGAAAGGAATGAAAATCTATAGAAGACTAGAAGAACAACTGATTTTACATCTTCTTCACTCTCACACTATAAAGGTAAATCCTGTCTCAAAGTAGTCCTGTCTTAGGAAGAAATTCTGACAAACTTACTTGACTGACATATGCTATACCTGAAGTGTTCAGCTAATTTGATAGTTCTGCAAAAATAAACCTTTGCATTATTGTAATTACTAATTAACTTGAACTGTAACCTTTTTATAGCCTATCTTCTTTCACAAAAAGAAGCCTATAAGCTTATTCACCTTAAAGAGACTATATTCTACAACTATGACCACAGCTGAATTTTTATGTATTTGTAGATATGCTTTTCCTGTTGTTTAAATGTTAAAAATTACTACATTTGCAATTTCAGAAGCAACTCAAAAAAAAAAAATTCCTCTTCTAGTTAACAGTACTTCATGCTGAAGTGGTCTCGCTACTTTATAATTATTTTGATAGAAATATATTTTAATTGGATTTGATTCCTTCCTCTCCAGAGTAACAAATTGGTACACTTCCCTATCAGGACAGCTCCTCCTCCAACATTGCAAGAACCATAAACATCATGTGAAAAATGCATAATTCCTTATTTTATTTCACTTCAGACTTTTTTCCTATTTATATTTAAACTCTGGATCAGTTTCAGAGTCTCTCTAAACTCAAGCTGTTCCAAATGACTAGCACAGAGCTGTGCAAGAAGCCACCTCAGAAGTATAACTCTAAAAAGCATCACCAGTTGAACTTCCCCATCTTTCTGAGTATGACCAGGAGAGGAAGCACTGCTAAGAGGTTAGCATCACGTTTCTGCAGGGTGGGGAAATAGAAATATGCCCTCAAGCCAGGCCAGCACAGGCTGCTCACTCCATATTATTTTCTTCCCACCACTGAATAGGTTCTACATTATGAACCCAACACATCTAAAGCCTGAAATCATTACAGTTCAAACAAAAAGTAGACTTTTGAAGTCTATTGAGTATTTCTTCAGATAAAAACTGACAAGAGGCAATAGCAAGGGCATTCAGCTATTAAATGCAAAACTGCTGGCAATTGTACCTCCCATCAGCATCCCTTCCAGTCTTACCTGGTAGATATCAGAAAGGCTGCTGCTTCCTGAATCACTAGTGATGCTACATCCTGAGTGACTAGATGAAACGTGGGTCACCTGTGGGTGGAGACTGTCAGTAAGGTGCAGCTTTGTGAAATCTGCAGGAAGCTATAGGTGGAGCAGAAAAAGCATCATTACAATTTGAGGGAGAGATACACAGAAAAATTAATTCAAATCATATTTGTCACACTTTACTCTCTGCCAGTACCAACTATTTAAGAAAATCACCAGGGCTTGAGAATGCAGCATAAAAATTTTGAGTTACGCGGCTTTTTTAAGGCATGCAGAGGTCAGCAAAACACCACCAAATTGTTGCAAATGTAAGAGATTTAAGAAAAACATGTATCTGAGGACAAACATTAGTGAAGCAATATGCCAAAACTCTTCAGTAGCTTGCTATGGGGTTTGGATAGAACTAAAACGCATATGATTATTTTGCTACTTCCAAAATCAGTGGTTTCCTGCAGGATGGGAATTAACAAGGGAGTAAAGTCACGTACTTTAAAAAAAAATCAACAAGCACTGCTTGGATTTAGTAAACTCTTGTTTCTCAAGTTGATGAAGTACATTAGAGACAAGGAAAATCTAAGTCACTGAGCTATCCATTATACTTCAAGCCAAATAATATGACGGCAAATAGGAAATGTGGGAAGACTGATACAATTACAAAGAGCTATAATCCTGAAATTAGTCTGCTCACATGCAGTGCTGAAGAATGAATTGAGACAGTATACATGATCATTTAACAATCATTCACTAAGATTTGTGATGTATATATCCATTATTTCTTTATGCCCACAGCTCCCATGAAAATCTTGAAGAACTGTAAACATTTCCAGACTGCAGAAAGCAAACTTCAACAGAGTATAATATTTGCTGTCTGAAGAAATATTTAAATGCTATTTCAGGGCCAAATTACTCTTCTCCCCAAGAAGCCTGCATCACACAGCTAGTTAATAAAAGGATGTTAATTCATCAATTTTGGTGAGCACAAAATTAATCAATAATTAAAACAAAAAATCTTTGTTCATTAATTTTGTTTCAATTCAGACAAGGAAGATACTATCATCTCTAAGGAGTTGTGTTTGTATGAAAAATGTCATATGCAGCATGTCCCTCCATGTCAATTATGAATGCTACCTTGGCACTCGTTCTCTCCCTGGATGGAAATAGAAATAAGACCTCATTCAGCATTAAGAGAGAATAAGCCAATCAGTATAAAAGGTTAGGGAAAAAAGTCAAGTCACAAGACAGCGTGCTTGAAAAAATAATTAGCTCTATGCAGCTAAAGATACTGAATGATTTTACTGCTGTTTGCCTTGGTTAGTTCTGTTTATGGAACATGCCCTGAAAGAAGCTTGGCTTTAGGATTTGCCGTGAAATTACAGGCAACTGCAAACCTCAGTCTTATTTCGACTGACTGGAATTTCCTATTCTAATACATCTGAAAAGGATGTCTTCATTATCACAGAATGACTGCATCAGGGACAGCAAAAATGGCTACATTTTAAATAATTATTTCCTAGTATTTTACTGGAAAGAGGGGCTAAAACCAGCAACCAAATATTAATAATCCTAAAAAGCTACAGTAAGCCCAGAGCTAGATTTGATCTTCATCAACAAAGAAAAGGCAATTAAGAAAAGCAATACTCTAATATACACAGCCATGAATGCTGCCTCCAGAAAAATCTAGTTATGCTCACTAATGTTAATGAAGTATCAGCAGGAGAAAATACAGCATTAGGGACTGCATTGTTGTCTTTGCTATTTTGCTCTTCAATCTATAAGTTTGAATTATCACATGATGGAATCATATATACTGATATTCAGGCCACTATACAATCTTTTCAATAATTTTTTAGCCATTCTGCAAGTACATATTTCATAGGTAGAATGCAAGGGAAATGAACTGCCACAGCTTTTGCAACGTGTTGCTACTTTTCAAAGTACAGTCTCTCATAATTGAAGCAGCATTTATTTCTAAGTAGAAATCCTACAAATTATTTAAGATACAAGCACAAATTGTTCAAGATTCACACATTTAATAATAATTTACACAGGTACATATTGAGAGTTTTACCTTTTATAAAGAACTAACTATTACAATCCCAAATAAATATTAACTCCATAGGGAACTGTATAGGAACACAGCATGGCACCCGGCCAAACGTGTTCAATTTTATAGTGCTCTGCAAGTATCTCCATGTCATTAACAACAGCATTTATTTTTTATCAATGCATTAAAATTTTTAAAGAAACTTTCATCAAAGCAAATCCAGTTAGTATGTTAAAAAGTGAAATCAAGCTATGTTTAATATAATGATTGCACTCAGTGTTTTTAAATAAACAGCAAGGATTTATGATTCTCTACTTCACGGGCTAAAGGAAGAGGCAGGGGATTCCACAATAATGATGGAATACACTGCAAATAAAAGCAAGCCTTCTGAATCTTTTTGGCTGTACACAATCAGCTGAATGCTTGGTGATTATTGGTTTCAGAGTAACTCCTCAAGTCAAAGCCATGCTGCATGAGCTGGACTTGCCAAGTGGTGACAGAAGATCAGAAGCAGGCATTTTCCTCTAGGCAACCTAACTAGTCACTTTGATCCTAATCAAATAGGACTATTTACAAGCAGAAAGCACATGCTCACATCTTCGCAGAACACTACGTCTCTGTGCTACATGCCCGAAAGCAGCATTCACTTCAACCGCCCTACCCCCCCAAAAGTTAAGGTGAGAGATTGCATGAAGAAAAAAATAAAATATTAAATTTAAGTAAGCTGAAACATTTAAACTGTAAACTCAATGTCAAATGTATGTGAGAAATACATGCATTTCTGTTTTAGTCATGTATTGCTTTTTGAAATACATAATATTTGCATTGTACGCAATGGAGAAAAAAGTAAAGTACTGATGACCATGAAAACCCACATCTGCTTAAGTCTTATATGAAAGTGTGGTGGGCTTGATACCAGATGCCCACCAAAGCCACTCTGCCACTTTACCCAGCTGGACAGGGGAGAGCAAATACAGTGAAAGGCTCATGGGTAAGGACGAAGAGAGACCATTCACCAGCTACCGTCATGGGAAAAACAGACTCCATTTGGGGACAAATTAATTTGCTTTATTATCAATAGGATAATGAGAAATAAATCTAAATCTTAATGCCTTCCTCCCACTCTTCTCTTCTTCCTAGGCTCAACTTCACTCACAAATTCTCTGCCTCCTCCCTTGCAGAGGTATGGAGGGGCAGGGAATGGGGGCTGTGGTCAGCTCATCACACATTGCTTCTACTGCTCCTTCCTCCTCGGGAGGAGGACTCTCACACTGTTCTCATTCCAAAGGAGGCAGCTCTCCATTATCATCTCCAAAGTGAGCCCTTCCCATGGGCTGCAGTTCTTCACAAATTGCTCTGGTGTGAGTCCCCTCTGGGGTCACAAGTCCTGCAGTAAACCTGTTCCAGTGCGGGCTCTTCTCTCCACAGGGTCACAAATCCCACCAGGAGCCTGCTCCTGTGTGGGCTTCCCACAGGCATCCACCTGCTCTGGTGTGGGAGTTCTCCAAAGGCTGCAGGTGGATCTCTACTTCCCTGTGGATCAACATAGGCTGCAGGGGCACAGCTGCCTCACCATGATCTGCACCACAGGCTGGGTAAATCTCTGCTGAGGCACCCACAGCACCTCCTACCCCTCCTCCTGCTCCGACCTTGGTGTCTGCAGGGCTGTTGTCACATTTTCACTCCTCTCTTCTGTGGCTGCAATTGCAGAGTTTTTGTTTCCCCCTCTCCCCACCTTTCTGAACTGTTATCTCAGAGGTGCTGCCATCCGCCACTGATGAGCTCAGCCTTGTAATGAGCTATATCATGCCATTCTACAGTTTAGTACTGACTTTATTATTTAGTATAACAGGAAAAATAAAAGTTTTCTTGCTATGTTTTGAAGCACATACTGGCTAGATCTAGCACATGCTTTATTCACCAGGCCATAAGTGGAATGAAAAAGCCTAAGGAACTATCCTCTGCCTCAGAAACATCACCTATCACAGACTGACACCACCACGAATGGCATCAGAACTGAATTCTCACTTTTATCTTGTTTTCCATTTTCATTAAATGACGGCCAGTTTTAAGAAGTCATTCAAAGTAATAAGGATCAAAAGCAACTTGCATATTTTACGTAACAAGCACCACACTTAAGTACAGCTTTGCTGAAACCAACACCTACAGAATTTCTTAACTTCACTACTGAACACTTTTAGTCACACCATCAGAAGGAACTGGCACACAGAATAAAAACATAGCAGGGTAATTTAGAATTATTTCTTCTGAAGTAAATATAGTTTCAAAACACAGTATATGTACACTAGTTTAAATAATTAATAATCATGAAAAGGGTCAGAAACAGTCCTCATAACCTAGTCTCAAGCAAACCTTTGCAAGTGACAAATATTATGGTGATATATGCATAGCTCCAATCACGTGTAACAGGGACAGAAGTTTCTAGTATGAAACATGACCCAATAAAATAGTTACGATCTAAGCCCTAGTCTTAATTTGACAGAGGTAAAAACTGTATTTTATATTTATAATGTAGCTCTTAATACACAAGTATACCTACACATGTGCACGCATTTATACAGATTTCACACGTGGATAGAAACCAGAGTTAAAACAATACATCTGGGAACTCCCAACTTTTACTTCTTGAAAACCCTAAACCAAAAGAAAACTTAAACAATTATGTGAAACTATCTTAATGGCAAAGACATGCATCCATTTAGAACTGTACAATACCATAAGCCCTATCACATCTTCCTATCTTAAAAGCATCATTTTATTACTTCCACCCTCAAAGTGAGTCACTGTGTTATGCATGCAAAACTAACAATTACTTTGCTCTGAATATGTTCCTCCTATTTTAAGAACATCATTATTTTCTCCCCACAGCATGCCTTTCATTATAACAAAAGGCAACTTCTACTCAAGGAATCACTGGACTTATCTATGAATACAGTATTTTAAAAAAAATACTAAAGAAACTTTGAAAATATTCACTGGATAAGAAATTAAAATCCTTGGATACAGCTAAAAATGTATGAGAACAGAAAAAGAAATAAGTGAAACTACACCAAAACATTTTCTCTCTTTAAACGGTATTCCTTTTTTTTGAGGTTTTGCTTTTCTTTTTTTATTTGGAGTTTTTATTTTTTTAAATGCAGTTATATGTGAAAACACATATAAATGCAACAACATGAAAGACAAACAGAAGAATATAATTTTAAATTACCAGATGAATTCTGGTTGGAAAGCTTCAATATACCACTCATTTTAAGGTAAACATATCAGCAAGCCTTTTATAAACAAGGTCTTCTACTGAAGGCTGCTCAGCACTCTATGAAAGATTTATCAAGCCTGCAAAGTGACTGAAGTACATCTGCAAAAAGATGGGATTAAAGACAGCAAAGGTGTAACGTTCTGTTATGCAATTCCCAGTGAATGATTTTATATGTAATTAAGCACCACTGAGACAGGCCAAGCAAGCCTTGAACAACAACACAAACTATCACCTTTATAGCCTCTGTTTCCACTTCCTGAAATTAAAGAAATTAAACAAACACAAGCAAGCACTGATTCTTCAACCTCCAAGCAAATGCATCTGCACACTTATTCTGTAGCAGTTCTTTACTAATAAAATAATAAAAGCTGCTATACAATAAAAGCCACCATAATAAATAATTTTTTTAAAAAGTTTTTTATTCCTTTTATAGATGATACACTTAGTCCCACAAATCTAAGTAAACTACAACAAACTTATTTTGGGATTCTGTTGTTTCTTTTTTTTTCAGGAAGAGAGAACAGCAGGCAAATAAAAGCAATAATGTGCTTTACTCTTTCTTGTTATTTTTTTCCCCACCAAGATAGAAATCCTAAAATTTTTACTGCACTACAGATGTATAGATCACAAAGGCAGTGTTCTTCAGTATTCTATAAAATTATTAACACTTAATTTCAATATTGCACAGAAACATTTTAATATTAAATGTTTGCACATTTTAAATTTTAAAGCTATGCCCACATTTATGGTATTTAATAAGATAAGGAAGAAATATTTGTAATAATGCTGGGCATTCATCAACATGCTATTTCAACGTAATTCTTTCACTAACCAAGAGAGACATCAAGGGAAACGTTTTTATGGTTGAGTGATTTTAAACACAGCAGTGAATGTAAGTAATTACAGAATAATAAAGTAATTTCTGTCGATTCTGTCTACAGACCTGATGCAGGCTGACAAGTCCATGCAGAGTTAAATTTAAACTAAAAGTGTAAACTAGATACAATTAAAACTAGGATGCAATTCCCAGGGAAACAGGATTTCCTTGCACCTAGGGGTGGAAAAGATTGAGAAGCTTCTATGTATCTTCTACAATATCTTCTGCAAGACATAAATAACAATTCCCTGACTTGAGTTATGTCTTCTGTATATTTCACGTACACAACAATAATACCATGAGGTACAACAATACCTCATGCATTTTCGATCTCCAGAGTTTCCTCGAATAGACATCCTTCTGTGAAACTTCACAGAGACCTGCTCTTAATCTTGAATCAGCACAGGTCACAACCTGTATTCTGAAAATATTGCACATAGATACTATTGCTGTATAGAACTACTATATGCAGTTGTTTGCATATAAAGCTCACAGCAGAACACTTCTAACAAAAAAGACCCAAACCAAACTAAAAACAAAAAGAAGGAAATAAAAGTATTATAAGGACGTTTCATGTCAAGCTCTTAATTCTTTCCTCCACTGATATTTTGCTATAGCTACCTCCCAAAAAAACTATTCAGAGGTTCAAGCTAATGCAATGTGAGCTGCTGGTCTCAGGGAGAGAGTGAGAGAGTGCACAGGAACTTCATTTTGCTTCCATTACAAAACACACACTGACTGCCACTTACTGCACATCTCATAGCTCTCAGTAGCTAATCCTATGAGCACTTCATGCACCGAATCCTTTGCTTGAAGGATTATTGACTTCTGCAGAGAGACAGGGGTGGTAAAATTTAAATGGGTGTCTGGGGAATAAAGGAATAACTCTCAGAAGCTACTCTTTTTAAATGAAAAGTAAGAAATCACTGAAACACATCCATTCTTATTTAATTGAACTACCTTCTCTGTTGTATGTCTGAACTTGCTCTTCCTTTTGGAAGTATTTGAATTAAAGATCCAATGCAGCATTTTATATTCCAAAGTGTCTTCTTTAGAAACCTGGCATAAACACTATTCCTTCAGGAAACACAAATGTCAATTTACTGGCAACAGCTCAAATTTGGGGGGAAGCAAAACTGTTTTATACAGATGTTTACAGTGCCACTGAACCCAAATACAAAAGAAAAAACTACAGGAAGGATTTGAACAGAATCACGCTAAACTGAACTAAATAATGTGAAATGGTTTTCTGAAGTTTTTCTCGAATTTCTAAAAATCCAAACTCAAACATTTATAACATACTTACAATAAAGAGAATAAATTTGCAAGATCAAAATACTTTTACTCAGCATTTACTCAGAAGCCCGTCTCAGAAAATATCTGGTAAAAGTGTAGCTTCTTCATTGTTTAACAAAGGATAATTCATTATTTTTAAAATATGGACTCTGGTTTTAAAGTTAGAGCAGTTCTGCTATGGGGATCAAGCTAAAAAGACTGTCCTACAACTGTTTTGACTGCACATACATTTAAGTACTGACAACTTTTTGACATTCTTAACTACTTGTAGAAACTTGGTCTGATAATTTTTGTTCCAAACAGTGCAGTGGAAGTTAAACCTTCCAGAACGGAGGTAAGTAGGACTTTCAAATTGCAAAATCTCCTTTCTTCTTTTTTTTTGTTTGCTTGTTTTTTTGTTGTTGGTTTGTTTTGGGGTTTTGTTTGGGTTTGTTGTTTTTTTCGGGGGGGGTGGGGGTCAGGTCTTTTATATTTTGATTGCTTTATTTCATAAAATGATTAGATTTAGGTCAAATCCTATTCTCAGTCACTTTGAACTACTGTGAGTAGCAGAATCTCTGTTCTACGGTGTATTATGTCTGCTTATGTCCCTATACCATAGGAGTCCCTATTCCATAGGGACAGTGCCTATCACTCCTGGTAGCACCCTGCTGTCCCACCAAGCACTCACATTTAATAATCCTGACAGAGACTGCACAGCCCACATCCTCCCACAAATTAAAAGCTTCCCAATAACACTAAATAAAATTGGGGAGGGAATTCATCTTGTGGAAATCTACATGATGAAAACCAACAAGTAGGGACAGGCACTCACTGATGATTGCTTTTTAGGTTAAAGAAAAGACTGTTCTTGAGGCATTTTAAATGACTTCTGAAATATCTCTAGGGAAAGAGAGTAGAAAACTGAGCTCAATCACTGAACTTCTGTAAAGGCTCCCCATTATTTAATATACATGGACGAGAAAATAATAAAGCTTGGCTTTGTGGAGATCTCTCTCTTGGGAACAACTGATTTTCATACTAAGAAAATGCATGTTCCCGTTGATGTTTTTCCCACAGTAAGTATTTCTAAATACTTCCTTTTGTGGCTGTTGGGGTGCTTACTATGCTGAGAACTACTGCTGGGTTGGAAACTAAATGGCCCACTTTCAGGGCTTTTGGAAGTTTGTAAGGTTAAATTTTGAACTCTTTGGCCTATTACAAGTAACTGTGGGAGAGGAAGGAACAGAGAACCTGGTCACAAACTTTGTTTCCACAGGAAATCAGACAAAAGATTCATGCCTAGGGAAATAAAAGCAAAAAAAAGTTCAAGAACACTTTACGTGGGCATATATGTTTACAGGAAATGTTAATTCAAACATTTTCAAGGAAGATGTTTTAAATCCTGCAGAATATTTTAAATAAATAGTAGAATGCTTGTGTGTATCTCATATACAGACTCATTTTGGATTAGTTACACAGCAGTCTCACAAGCGGAAGTGGGAGATGCTAAAAAGCAGGGGTAAAAATGATGGCACTCAAACCTAGATTTTATTTTTAGCTTTAAAGCACCACTCAGGATTGAAAACCACAACAGAAAAGTAAAGAGTCTAGTCCAGAGTTGAAAACACATCCTGGGCACATCTCAAATGGTTAAAGCAAAGACCTGTGAAATGCCTACAGTTCCAAGTGCTGAAGCCTCCCCATCAGTAGGCTGCTCTTACACCACACCCTGTGTTGGTGGTGGGGTTTTTGATACCTGATCACAGTACACTTCATAATTACAGTGTTCAAGCCACTCTAACAAAGCTTAGTGAAGTTTTTCAAACATTCATGGAGTGATAGCTCAGTTTTGAACTGAAGTCTGAACTACTGCACTTCTCTACTGAAGTGCATCATTGATTTTTACTGAAAAAAGTAAGTGCATCACCGAATTTTACTGCACTGACCTAACTTAAAATAGTAAAAGAAAAGTTAATTGATTCTAGAATAAAAAAAATAAAGGGCTACTCAGGTAATTTTTTATTTTTTTTAAAGATGAGATATGAAAGATGGATATACAAAGTATCTCAGAACTCCCCACTTTCCAAGTGCAGGAAAAAAAAAAACAGTTGGCATCACTGTGTAAAAAGACATTGTCGATACAAGAGATGAGCACTAGGAAGAGATGTGAAATTACACACTTGAAAACAAAAACTAACAACCTGGGAAATTCCCTGTCAGAAATGACTGTAAAAAGTTTCCATGTATCAGCTGATTGGAAGGTGACTGAATTGCTCAGGTGATGCAGCAGACGGAGAACCCAGTATGATCACGGCATGCATCCTCCAGAAATACAGTTCTGGGCTCTCCTCCACGACCCCAGCAGAGACCTTATTTGGAAATGTTGCACACATTCCCAACTGTGTGTTTTAAATAAAGATGGCTTAAAGCCATACACATACAGAGAGTCAGAAAAAACCTACCAGGATTATGAGAAGACAAAAAACTAATACTTGACAAAGTGCAGGAAGAGCAAAGCTTTTTCAGCCCACACTGAGAGAATGACCACTATGCAGAAATAGAAAAGAGGAAAAAGAAATATTTCCAGTAAAAGGCAATGCAGGTGTAAAGCCTAATGAGCAGGAAGCTGAAAGAAGGCCGCTATCTAATGAACCACAGAGATTCTCCAAACCAGACTCCACAGGAGCTGTGGTAGAGAAGGCTTTCAAACTGAAGTGAGGCAAAGTTTTGAGTGTGCTGCACAAGTGTGTAGTGGCAGTGACCCAGAAAATCCTTTCCAGATCCATGTCACTCATCCAAGCAGAAAAATCTGAAGTGAGACTGTTGTTTTATATACTTATTGTTCAGAAGCAGACTAGGAAGGAAGAAAAAAAATGGAGGAAGAAAAAAGGCAAAACTCAACATGACTAGCATAAAAACATTTTAGATTTTCTTACTGGTAGCTTCTTAGTAGACACCTAAGTACTCTGTACACTTCCAAAGAAAAATTTTTGTAAGATAAAAATATTTAGGGAGCTCCTGTGAACAGATGCAAAAACTGAGCCTGGTGTCTATAAAATACCATATTAATTGAAAGAAATTTGATGAAAATTTAAAGAGAGATGTAACTAGTCACAAGCAATTAAATGGAAATTTTGTTTGAAGTCTGACGGCTGCAGCCATGTCAATGCCACCCTTGGAGTTTTAAGTAAAGGATTATCTTTGCTTTAGAGTATCAAGGAACAGTTCAGGAGAAAAGTGGGTGGAAGCTTCCACTATTTTTCCTTGTTTAACAACGAAAGTTGCACACTTCAGCTTCACCTCAAACAAAGAAAAGAACACAAAGAAAAGAACACAAAGAATTGCAATATTACAAATAACACACAAGGGGACATCAAAGTCCTTGCTAAGGCTTGTTTTTCCCAAATATTCTGATTGTAGCGTTTTCTAATATAAAGCAAAGATATATATTGCCATAATCACTAGTCTTAGCTTGCTAACTGCACCATATTGAGCATTTTAAAACAATGTTATAAATTTTTTTTAGAAGCTGGACAACTACAAGGCAATTAGTTTTGATTGAAAATGGGGATGATGCTATTTTCAAAGGTGAATTTCAAAAGAAAGATTGCTTAAAACTTAAAAGCCTGTAGATAACACTTCTGAGACCAATGCAAAGAGTAAAAAGGTTTCATATTTGCAGATAGTAGAGGTAGTCTTCCCATTTTTCTGGCTAATGAAGAAATAGTACAATAAATATTATTGTACTATAATAATAAGATAAAATATTTTTTAATGGCAAGCATTTCCCTTTAGACATGACAAATGTTGCAAAACCTTCAAATAGTATGATTTTACCATATCTATAATTTTTTAATACTATACTATCATGACTGCTAGTCAAACAGCTTTATTACTTACTCTATGAGTTTTGAAAATGCAAATGCATTCATGCCATGGCAGTACAATGGCGGTGAATGTTGCTGTAACACCCCAGGTTTTGCTTGCTACTTTATTTTACACTTTTCCTCAGATGGTAGTCAAAGAAAATTAATGAAAATATTTTACAGAGCAAGAGTCCAATTTCTATGAACTACTACAACTATTTACTACTTTGGGAAAAAGACTTACTAGTGTGTGCTCACTGTGATCATAGGAAGGGAAAAAGTAAAGAATTATTTTTCTTCCTTTCATCAAGGAGCCTTCAGGAAGTGCTAAGATGTTCTCTCAGTTCTGGAGCACAATGCAGCAGCAACCGTGCAAAGCCATTTAAAATTATTTACACACAGCAACACAGAAACATCTTTTATAGTAATAATGTCTCCAGTAAAATTTGAAACAACCTGCAGAGCTTTTCTTTGTAGTCCAAGTCACATTTACTCAAAACTGTAGTATCTAACACTAAATTTCATTAGCTTCCCATCTTGGTTTTTTTTAATTGCCTGATTTTCACAAATGTCCACACCTACATTATAAGATAAGCAAAACAACAAGGTCCCATATGGAGCCTTTTATAAGCAAGGTTGCTTTAGAGTAAGCAGACATTGTCAATTGAAGCAGCAAGTTATTCTGCTTAAAATGCTGACATTCATACGTGGCTTTCAGAAATTCCTCTATTTGTGTCTGTGCAGGTGTGCACACAGAGTTTAAATCATCCTGTATGGTTCTGCCTTGCATTAACAGCATCCTAAAAACACAACCCGTGTAACAACTTACATATTCTACTGACAACATCAAGTATTTCAGTGCTGTTTATTTAGGAAGAGATTTTTACATCACAGATTGCCAAACTGCAGAAAAATAAGCCGTACAGAACTCAGGCTGAAATACCAAGACCAGCAAGTGCAGCCCATTCTACAAACACAATCAGTTGACATTCATCTTTCTTCTCCCATCTATCAGAAGTTAAACTCTGGAGTAGTGTGAGCCATTTATATGGCCAAGGTGTGTGCATTTACATTAACTACTGCATTAGCTCACCCTGCAACGACCAGCTAATTTGAGAGCCAAACCAAAAGCTCATTTACAACAGCAGTAAAATGGTAGCAGTTGTTTGCTGTAACACATGGTGCAAGAGATTTAGAAAGTTACTTTCATAAAAGTGGTAGACATTTTAATCATTACTAGATTAAGCATGTTATCTCTAGATGTCTAACTGAATAAAAGCCCAGTTGTTCCCAGTTGGAACACTGAAACTGCACTTGAAAAAAAACAAAAAACAACCCTCTAAAAATAATCATGCTACTCTAACCCAGGAATTCCTAAATTTAGTTTTCCCTGGGTACCATCATCACAGAAGGAATACTAATGTACAATACTAATGGAAGTTGCAGGTGTAGGAGTGACATTTAACTGCCTAAACAACCTCTTCCTTCAACAGGAAATAAGTAGATAACTAGGTTTTCTTTATCCTACTGCTGACATGCACACCACAGTTTGGGAAACTCCACTTTAGTAACCATTCATTTAGAAAAAGCAGCTGTATTCAGGGACCTTAGAAAATATCTGCTAAATGGAAATTTCTAAAAATCCTTCGTTCTGAAATGCAAGAAGTCTCTAATCTTCTCACAAGACACAAAAAACACAACCCCAAAACCAAAATAAAATAAAAAAACCCAACCAAAATCAACAAAAAAACAAAACAACAGCAACAAAACACCAAAAACAAGCAAACAAACAAAAAAAACCCTCCAACAACAACAGTATTATAAACTGTTAAGAACCTACTGAAAATGAGCAAGACTGAATAGGACAGAAATTTCCAGAGTCAGACCACAGAAGATATTTGCAGAAGTCATACACCAACAGGCAAGAAGTACACCTAGCATACAATCTTCTACAGTGATTAAAAAAAAAAAATCTAACACTGTGCTCATTTTAGTTTGGTTTTCAGTCTGCTCTTAGAGCTGTGAACAACTTCAGTTTTAAAATAAAATATGAGTCTTCTCTGCTGCTTTAAAAAAAAAAAAAAAGAATAATCCAGTGAACAACCATTTCCAGACACAGAGTTAAATAATTAAGTAGTACATTTTACTAAGGCACCAAAATCCATAAATTCATCCATTTTCCTTTTCCTCCTGGTTCCTTAAGAGTGAGGACAACAGGAAAAAGAATATTCTACATTATTTATGTATATTTAAATTAAAAAAAAAAAAATCCCTCTATATTCAGCTACTTATTCAAAGGTCAAAAAAACCTAGCTGAAAATCCACCAGTGATGTAGGTCAAGACTGAAAAGGAGAGTGAGACACACTAAGTCTAAGATCTGACTCTTTCCTGAGCAACCTAGCAGAGAAAAGAGCTTTTGCCTGCCAAGAATTTGGAAAATACAGGTTCCTTTTTTCCCCAGTTTGTTATCAGAAATACATTAAGATTAGAGGTTAAGCTGTACCTTGACTGGTGAAACAGCACAAGCAAAGAGTGCTTGTTTTGAAGAGTCTTTATTTAGCTCCTTACATGTAAGGAAAAAAAACAAACAACCCCCCCAGAAAAAGAACCCCAAACCTAACCAAACAAAAGAAACCCAAAACCAACTGAACAAAAAATCCAAAACCAGACTAACCAAAAACCCAAACCAACAAACAAACAAAAAAATCAAACCAACAAACAAACAAACAACCCACCCAAAAACGCCTCAACAAATGAAGAGGACAAAGAACTTGGGCTAAAATGAGAACAGAGAAGATGGTTCAGCAAAACTAGGATATAGCTAGTTCAGAAATAATTCCCAAAATTCAGTTTAAATTTCACAAAATCTAGAATGATTATTTTTAATTTTTTTTTTTTTAAACCATGACCAAGTACATTCAAGTACAATGTCCTTCATCACCCCATTTTCAAGCCATCAATCCCAGTACCAATAGCAAATGCACGGCCCAGTTCTGCACCCATGTTCTGTTTTTCAGGCTTTCCCATGCTCTTTCAAATCATCCTGCATTAGACCTTCCTGACATTCATGCAACTCCTACAGCATTTGGCAGGCTGGCAGGCACGCAGCAGCAGATAGGCATTTAGGAAACAATGCTGTGGATGAAGGCCTAAGAGCACAGCCCAGCTCCCATTCTTCTGGCTCTGCAGGAAGAACAGCAGCACAGAACAGTACGAGCCTATTTTTAACAATAAAACAAGCCAACATGACTACACACACAAAGGGAGACCCACAAAACAGAACAACGTCATTTTTATGAAATCATTCTTCAGAGGAGGAATAAAAGAAGAAAGCTTTAAACCAATTCTTCTTACTTGCAAGGTCACTCTTTGGAGTCAAGCTATAAACCAATAAATCCTTCCTAGTCTGTTTGTCCAAATGACCCAGCACACAGCACCTCTGCTTGCAAGCAAGTGACAGGCTGCAGTCAGCTAAAGTGAGGCAATACTTACAGACTGAGTGAAAGAACCAGGCTGAGGTATTTGACCACCAGGTTATTGTCTGGGTTTGCAGCAAGGATCCTGGCTGTCCCTATGCCTCTGGAGATCAAGTAACTGCAGCTACTAAGAGGATGCATTACTGTCACCAAATGTTGGCATATGGTCACCAGCCAAGCCTGGGACAGTTGAGGTAAGTCATCTACAGGTAGAAAGCTGCAAGGGAGACATGGAGCTACATTTTATGCCTGCCATGGCATTTGTTAGCTTATGAACAGATCCTAAATGCACATATAATGTAATACTTTGCTCTTCTCCACATTCTAACTCACAAGCCTGCTTTTCCTCTATTTTGAATAGCAACTGGCTCTTGACACATTGGGTCATATTGGGAATTCCATATTGGGAATCATTATGGAATCAATTCCATATTGGGAAGTTGGAACTGAAAGAGAAGGCTGGTGCTAAACCAGTTTGCATATAGCCAGTCCAAAGGAGAATTGTCCTCTCCATCTCCATGCAGGAGCTGGAAATGCCATTGAGGTATACATATATTTGAGTGTAGAGTCACAACTGTTTTCACATTCAAAGCAAAATCTTTTTGACATTTTGTCAAATGGTTCAGAGCTTTCTGCTGTTTACACAAGTCACTAAACTGGAATTTAGAAGAAGACATGTAAGGAAAATCAGAAACGCCATTTGAATTAAAGGAAGGGCAGTCACGCTCCATACACCACAAAGGATAGGAACTATTGAAATTGTAGCAGATCATATTATTTGATGCCTTTTTAAGGCATTCCAGACAGGCTCTGGAAGGAACATCATGTTACTGGAGACATCAACTTGACTGCCTACAACTCAGGACTTGGGAAAGGCTAGAAAACTACTCATTCCAAGTTGTCAGGTTTAGCAAGCTACGTCCCATTTAGGAAAATCCTTTTTCACTTTTCATGAAAATGGATCTAAATATGCCAGGATTTTCTGTTCCAACACCTGCAATGAAGACCAATGATCACAAAAGGACTGATGGCCTAATTTTCAGCTTTTTTGAGCAGCTTGAGGTTGAGGCCAGGTATAGAATGCCAGTTTAGCTGAACACCATGAAGCTGGTTCATGGCAGCAAGCTTCATATTTGCAGTGAAAGCAACCCAAAAATACAAATATAGCCTTTTGCCCAAAGGGCCAACATTCCTGCTAACAGAATTAATAGAATCTTTCAGTCTAGTAACCAAGTCCAGCACCACAAGAGTAAAATACAAACAACAAACACAAAACGTTTCCTGTCTTCCAGTTATTACACCAAGTGTTGTGAACCTTCATCATTCCCGAGCAACAATTAAATCAAATAAATTTAGGCAATAGCTCATCTCCATCCCTACACCTCAGACTTACTAGGGACCAAGCAGCAGTACTGCTTGTGTCAGGTAGTATTATAATGTAAAGCTGTTTTCCTTCAACATCACCCACACAACAGCAATGCAATCTGTTGTCCTTCATCTGTCCTTCTAGAATCCTCATACAAAACAGGGGGTTTGGAAGGAATGATAAACACTCCAATAAATTTTAGCTTCTGGGCACAGGATCAGCTTTCACAAGTAACCCACTGAGCAGAGACCCCTTCAGCACAGTTTATTCTTCTCCTGGTTCTCAGCTGAATCATCACCATCTCAAAATGAGCAGCAAAAAGACTACTGGCAAGCTGACAAAATTGGAATAACCACCAACCATCCAATTCTGGGATACCATACGAGTGCCAGTGACATTTCTGTAACAGATTGATGGGTTAAGCATGCAGAGGTTAGAAGCCTAAAAACACTGCAGAACTGCCACACTTCTCTTGCACTACAGCTACCACATTCTTAAATACTATGCTGAGAATGAAGTGTGGTGGGTACAAGGTTCTTTGGTCAAGGGTAAATCTCAATACATTAATATTTCATGTTTCTCAAATCCTTAACATTAACTATATTTCTCAAATACTGGAAACCCTGGTTCAGTATTACACTCGCAGAAGTCCTGAAATACCCTATCAAGTGGGTTTTTTTCCTCTTTCTAGTAGTATTACTTCTATTAATTTCAAATTTTAGAAAAAGCTACCAAGAATGCATCAGTAATAGTAAATTAAAAGAATTAGTAGTCTGGGAATATATGTGCTGTTGCAATTAATGTATCAAAAATAGAAATCAGAATTTAATAAAATAACCCTAAGATCCTGAAAATTTTGTCTCTATTTCAGTCAAGCAAAAATCACACCACTGTGTATTCATTGAGGGAGTAGTAAAATTAGCTCAGTTTTTCAAACATCAAGGATTCTGTTAAGGGCTAATTTGTAGCAATTTAAAGCCTAGAATACAACAAGGAAAAAAAAATATGCAAGACAATTGAAGAAAACCAAACTTCAAATAAGTTTAAAAAATTATACTTTAGTTTCCAGCACCAACATCATGATCTCAGAGTTCTTATGGTCTGAACACAGCCCCTAAATGTTTATGCAATTCTAGTTTAGAATTTAGAAATCATAGTTCCTAATGTTCATATTCTGAAATCATTCCTGTTATCTCTTGATATTTCATTGATTTTGCAGACAGCCTGTAAACTTATCAAGTACAAAAGCATTTTACAGATAAGCTTCAGGTCATGTTAGCAGCAGAATACAGAACACGAGACACCTCCCCTCACTTTTGCTGCTGGAGTAGTACCAACAGCAATCACGACTGCAGGAAAAAGCAGCACATCTCACAGCATTTTCTAATCCTCTTATAAGCTACATGTTTCTTTACATATCACTGAGATCCCCTGGCCTTTGATAACTAAAAATGAAATTTCCCAAAAAACTAACTTACTTCCTCTCACTGGAACATTTTTACTGTTTTGTTCGCTAAACTGTTGAGTTTACGTCACTTGGAAATGAAGTACCAGCATTAAGCATCACTGATTAAAACCCTTGAGCCAGTATTCAGCAAGGGACTGCAATTATTTTGCAGGTGGAATAATGAACTTGAGATACTGAGGCACAGGATTTCCTTCGTTTCCTTAGTGCTTGGCTTCTAGTCACAATGAATCTCACGCTGCTCATTGTGCATACTGTGAATTCCATATTTAACTTACTTTTAACTTAGGCTACTTAACACAAAACATTATCTCTGCTTTTTAGAGTTTCTCTTCTTCCTATGCCTTTATTAACTCATAGAATCAAGAGCAAGTCAACACTATGTTAAGGAATTTAGAATTTTTTTATTTCTTTTGATGTGGGGGATTTTTGGTTGCTCAGATAGTTTTTGGTTTTTTATAATTGTTGGGTATCAGCAGCTCTCAATTTCTGCTAGATTTTCAGCACGTCTGATGATCAGGCAGGAGTGTCAACAACTCAGTAATAATAGATAGCTTTAGTCTCTCAGTCTCAAAATAGCATTTTGGAAGAAGCTGACTTTCCTTTTCAGGTTCACATCTGCATTGTGACTATAAATGCCACATTCCAGTATGCACCATCAAAAACCACTCTGCAAACACTCCAACAGCACCACTACCTTTGGCCACTTTAGAATATAAACCAGAGCCATAATACTGAATATATTGTGAGGCCTGAAACTCTCTTACTTCATAAACTTGCAAAAAAATGCCCTACTGTGCAATCTTCTACATCAACTATCCATGCTGACATGAAAGAATTTTAGCTACTTCATTACATATAGATGGTAGCCTTTCTGGTTTTGTGGAGGTTTTTTTTGTTTGTTTTTGGGTTTGTTTTTTTTCTCTCTTCTCCACTCACTTTGAAATATGTTCTGCAATCCCCAGGCTTTGAAACCATAACAGAAAGATAGCAGGACATCTTCTATGTGCCAAGGATGCTCTCACTGCCATCTCTACAGGTCACTAAATGCATTCATGGCCATTCCTATGAAATGGCCCAAATTCTGCCATTTATAAGCTTTTGGGGAAATCTGCAGCTAAATGCTGTCCCGCAGAACAGGAATTTAGCCAGAGTCTACCACAGATCTCTGGCAGGATGCCAGGCAAGTCACTTAAAATCAACCTTTCATATGATCATCAGGTTGTGAGTGCCTAAACTGGGCCAATACAGAAAACTCAAGTAACAAAATCCATCTTTTGAATGCTTATTTAGAACTCCCTATGCTGTGGAATGACCATCTTAAGCTCTCAAAATTCTACCCTTATGTTTTGCTGAAGATTTGCTTCAGCAGACCTACCTGAAAAATTAAGATAATGCCACCCCTGCGATACCTTAATTAATTGCCTGAACACTGTCGTTACAAGCATCTTGTAAAGCTACCAAAGAGAAGAATAATATTTATGCTTTTCTCTTCTGAGTAAGACTCAAATAGTACACCATAAACACAACCTGGCCTCTTGAGCGATGAATCTAGCCCAAAACATCAAACAGCTGCTCATTACAAAGCTATCCATCTTGAGATAAATCTTGCAGAAGATACACGGTCATGCAATTAAGGACTCTGTCATAATGCACTTATAAAGAGGTGAAACACTATTTCTAATCACATGAAAAATCCACAATCCCTTTATTGGTTTCCATAGAGGAAATTTTTTTTCCAAATATGCAAATTAAAAGGAAAGGAATAATCAGATAGGGCCAAACCAGAAATCTGGTTTCAATAAGTGCTAAAAATAAAGGTGCCCAACAACAAAAGAAGGTGATATGTATCAAGTCCAGAGCAATGTAATTCATCAAGATGAACAAAATCATTACCATCAGCAGCTGCAGCAGCCAACAGGTCACTCCTACTTAGACAGAGCTTTTTCATACATCTATTTTATCCCCAGGTGTGTATATACAAATGAGCAAAAGCTTAGCAGCTGTAGCCATCTGATAGCAACACATCTCTTCTCCATGACTTATTAGTGCTGTGTGATGCTCACTCAAAGTACAAATAACTGTATCCTGTTACATTTACTATACGAGTTAAGAAAAAACACTGATGATCTCTTCCAGTAACAGAATTTTTTTTTAGTATAGTTCTAGATTTCTTAGGAAAGCATGCCAACAGGCACCCTTTACTACATATCAAACTAAAATAACCATATTTGAACAACCCCCGTTCAAGACTTTTCCTCAAAATATCACTCATTTCCTTCTCTTTCCTGGGATGGAGGGGACCCCTAGCACATGGCTACAAATCTTTGTGAATTAAAATATGGCAAGAACAACCCAAAAATTTAACTTACTGCTTCCAATATTTTTTAGTAACTCAAGACAGGTCGAGCACATCAAAGACTGCAGCACCCATGATCACTAAAGAAGTGCCAGCAGTGAAACTTGTCCTTTTTTAGCAGACTTTACTTCAATTACACCTGAAGTAGAAATACACTTTCTTACAGGTTGTCCATAAGTCACTCCAATGTATTGTGCAACTCAAAAGATGTTAATGATGACACAGTCATATAAGAACTATGCATCTCAAGTCCCCTTTTTGCAAGTCATTATACCTGTCAATTTTTTCATTTTGTTTTTACAGAGTAAAGTTCCTGCAAACAGCAGATACAAAGGAAAAAGAGAAATGAAATCGAAAGCTAACATCTTACAAGGCCCAAGCCTACAATGGGAACCTTCTAGACCTTCATGTGATTTTTTTCCACATAATAAACCAGGTATAAGATGCAATGTGTGAAGCTTTTCAAGAGACTGTTTGAACATCCACGAAGCAATGTTTTTTGAAACACTATTCATCCTCCTAAAATTTAAGGTTAGGAAAATTATAATGAAAGCCCTACAAAGCTGATTGAGAGGACTCTTATAACCAGCAAGGACACAGCCAAATAGAATGAACCTACTGAAGATGCCCCATCCCTGGAAGTGTTCAAGGCCAGGTTGGATGGGGCTCTGATCAACCCAGTCAAGGAGAAGGTGTCCCTGTCCACGCCAGAGGTGCTGGGAGAAGATGGACTTTAAGGACTCTTCCAACCCAAACCATTCTAAGATCCCTTTAATTACACAAAATCTGGTAAAGTACATCAAATACAAGAACTAAGCTGAAGTATTTTTGCAACAATCCTGCTTTCATTTTTCTGCTATCTTTCACCCAGAGCATAATTTTACTCCCTGTTAAACAGATGACAGTAGTTGTGTATCAAGGAACATCACCTTCAGATATGTGCTTGTAGCTTCAATCTGCTTCAACTTCTTCTTCGACTGCTTCAATCTCTTCCAGTTTATGAAATATGAAGCATGTAAGACCAATACACTTGATTGATGCTGCTGACCTTATTTTCTATACTAAAAAAATCTAGGAAACACAAGATTTTACTCTTCCTCTCTCCATTTTCACCATGATTAAGACAATGACCAGTTTGCATACCACTTTCACAGAACAGTAGATTTAAACCATATCCCTCATTCCCTAACTAAACTAGTGGGAAATTAAGATTTAACAGCATTAAGCAAATTAATTCACAGAAATTTGTGAAACTCTGCACAGGAGATTTTTGTATTCAGTTCCAGATTGGAGTTGAATTTTGCATTCTGTTCCAGCAAATCAAGCTGTGAGATTCTGGGTGGGGATGTCACAGAAGTAATTAAGTCTCTCTCCTTGAAATAAGTTCAAGTCAGATATCAATAAAATATTTAGAATTCTGGGAACATACTAACATAAAAATAACTCATTACCAGAAATGATTAATTCAAGAAGTTTTCCTCTTAGGCTAAGTAACATAAAGTCTTATGCCTTGGAACTCCAAGCTTCCCCTCCCTCTATGAAAAATTTAAATCTTTCAGTCTTACCTTCCAAGGAAAATAATGTCTACCTGGTGAACAGACATGAAAGTTTCATTGTCAAAGCCGTGGCTTTTGCTGAGCTAGTCTGTGTTGTAACAGTTTAGTTTTAAAGTTCTATATAGTCTTTAAACTGTCTTTTTTCATGCAAAATCTACAATTGCATGTCAGACGCTATGATTTCTTCCTCTTGCATATATGTAGACATTTGTAAAGGACTTTTTGACCTTTTCCCCTTTACTATTCCTACATTTTAGCCCAGTCTCCATTTTGGAGAGTGAAATTGATTTCTGTGATTTAAATAACTCAAAGTTATACAACTAGAATATGACAGAGCTTATAAGGTAGAGTTTCAAAAAAGCTAATTTATTTTTTACCCTTTATCTATAAGCACTTACTTAATGTCAGTTAAACTTGTTGTGCCACCAGAGTAAATCTAGAACTTTTCATTGACATTCTCTGCAGAGTAGAAAGAGCAGGAAAACCCAATACATAGGCAGCTTCTTCACTTTATTCCTATTTGCAAATTCAAAGCATCCTATTCTATTTCAGCTTCTTCGGTGCTTGAGTTTCAGGAGGAAAGAAGGTTTGGGTTTTTTTTTAGATTAGGTTCTAAATATTTCACAAACACCAAACGGTTTGGTTACATCAACGCCCTTATACTTAGAATGTAATTAACAAGGGAAAGGAACAAAACAGTCTACAATAAGAAACTGTGATATGTTGCTCCATGCGTAAGAAAAAAAATCATTGGACACATTTTAAAACATTTCTAGATTACTTGCTGTAGTTCTACACAATCAACATTTAATTCCTGCAAAAAAAAGAAAAAATGTTCCTCCTTCAAAAAGTTCCTGCTATCACCTCTTCTCAGTATTTACAGTTCTTTAACTGTATGTGCTGAACTGCTCACATTGCCATGCACATTCTAAGACACAGTAGTCAAAGAACACATATTCATAAATATTCATCTCTTCTGAAGAAACAAATTTTAAGATTGAAAACAATATTGAACCATTTAAAATCTAGCATGAAGATTTAAACATTTTAACTGAGCAATAAGGTTTTATACGTTTTTATAGAACTTACAGAACCTTTTTGTCATGAAAAACCTAAATTTCTAATTCCTGACACCTGAGGCCTTGTTAAATAATGTTTGCTCTTCTGCTTATGAATGCATTTTTCCCAAACAATAAACACAGGCAGCCTATGGGATTAAAGCATGACAAAGGTGTAGCTGACTCATGGGATCAATTAGAAAGCATCAGTACTTATGCCTTTTGTTCGTTCCATGTTTTACTAACAGTTTCTGCATTTCAGCATAAGTGTATCACAGATGTTAAACGCCATGCTACAAGGCAACAGTACACGAGTACCACACACTAGGCAGAATAAATCTATTCTTATCATCACCTACAATTATATCACTTGTTATACAGTTTACATATTGCTTTAAAGTTTTAACAAATGCATAATGATTTTAACTGAATGCTCAAAGCTTCCTGCCCAACCAAAGTATGCCAGCATTTTTTCAGTAAATTTTTAACATTAAAAAGCACCTACAGAGTTGCCTTTCTAAGCTAAACACAATTTCAAAGACAGCCACCGACATTAACGCCACATCAGGTACAGCTTTCCCTCCAAACCCGCTGTTAAATCCACAAGCAGTAAAGCCAGTGAGCAGGACGACAAGCAGTTTCAATCTCCATGCAGTTTGCCCATGACAGGTTATTGATAGAACAAACAGAATTTGCAATACTTACTGAGTGTTTCTCCTGCTGGCCCATAACTCCATGGTTAGCTGGGATTGCAAGTGGTTTCATAATGAAGAAACATAAGCTGAACTGAATTTACACATCATGTACCAATTTCTTATGGATGGCAAGTCACCCTCTACAGCATTAAATTAAAAAGAGGCGGAGGGGGTGAAACCAAGCTGGAGCTAAAAGTGTCACTACTGGTAAGCTCAAAACCCCCCTCGCACTTGTAGTGCAGAGCAGCAATCCGAATGACAGCGTTAGTCTCCATTTTTGCAACACTGAAAGTCTAAGCATGTCAGGACGTAGAGAGCCTGATGAAACCCTACATATCCAGCATCCATTCAAGGGAACAAAACCATTCCCTGAGCCTGAGGAATGGGAAAGGGAAAAAAAAAATAAAAAGGACAAAAAAAAAGCTAAAATGGCTGACTGCACAGAGACTCCCTGAAAAAGGCTTAATACAGTATTATATTGGTCAGGGTGCAGGAACCAGCCTCCAGCACTCAGCCAAGCATTGTTAATACTCCTGTTTCATTTGCAATCACACACTCACAAATGCAGCCTCCCCCCTCCTGCCACCACTACCCTCCACTCCCCCAAAATCAGGGCAGCGCACTCGAACAGGGACCTCCTCCCCTGGCTGCTAATGATGCTGACAGAGTAGTGACCAGTGATCTCTGTTCCACTCAGCTAACCAAGTTTGCACAATTAATCTCAGCAGCGTGACATTGATGGACATTTAATTTTATGATGCCTGCTCCTCACAATCAAGACAAGCACTTCTACCGCCCAAAGAGCCAGCAACAAAAATACAACACAGTTACACACACAAAAACCCAGAGAATCATGAGTCTGAATGCAATACGCCAATATAATTACGTTATTGTGCTTACTTTGGAAGACCATGGCTGCAGGCAGTTGGCATAGCAACGCACAAGGAAAGCCATTTCCTGGGTAGAAAGAATGCTTCCTTTTCTAAATAAAAAATTCCTCTTAGGATACAAACGGCATTGCTGCTTCCTGCAGAAAGCAAAGACACTGAAGTCTGTCTCTTAACCTGCACACAGGCACACTCAATGCAGTTCGAGTGATGTAAGTGGATTTCTCTCTCTCTCTCTCTTCTCCCTCCCTCTCTCCCTTTATCCACCGAAATATTCGAGTTAAATGGAAGACACATTCCTAGAGGCTCGCCCCCTCTGATACTTAACTGTTTCACTCATTAAGGTAGAGATGGACAATGCAGATAAAACAGCAAGCTCCTGCCTGTGGCTGGTATCAGCCTCGGAAGATCAAGGCATCCCCAGAGGGGAGGGATCCGTTTGCTGCTGGCTCCTAAGAATATCACTGAAGTCAGGGTGGGAATGAGGACCCACGTTTACCTCGACAAATCCTGAGCTGAACATGACTTTTCAAGAAAATAATGCTAGAGAAGAGACATCACCTCCCTTCCCCCCACACTGCCCCCACCCAAAAGAGAGCTGCTGCAGAGCTGTAAACATTTTTATCACGTATTTACAAACAGTGCACTTGATGAGCTCTCTCAGATTTTCAGCAGCTTCGTCCTTTCACAGGCCAGAGACATCCATCCACAGGGTGTGGGAGGTACACGTCCAGACACCTTTAAAATACCATTTCAAGCCTCTCTGAATGGAGCTCCTGCTTTCTCCTTATACACTGAATACACAAATTCTACTAAAAACACATGGGTATACAGACTGTGGAAGAGATTGACATAAATATGGCATTTATAATTCTCCCTTCAGAATGTACTTGTACCTTAAACTCAGAAATATCCCCTGTCACTCCCATTTATGCTACACCCTGTCTCAAGCTGTATTAGTAAAATCACACTGCAGAGGAGCTGAAATGCAACAGGGATGTGCCTAAGAAATAAATCTTCAGCCCCATACAATGCACCTCCTTAAGTGCCACAGGTTTGTACCACTTGACACAGGAGCAGCCAAGCAAGGCACATGACACACTTCCATAGAGCTTCAACTTTAGTACAGTTCTCTGTACCATCTTTACAACACATTCTTCAAAATCAGAGACCATCTGGCCTTTCAATAACTTCAAAGCTTTTTTTTTTTCTCCAGCAAGGACAATAGAAGAAAATACTTAGCAGTTGTTACACAGGCAAAATACACAGGAAAAAACTGCATACTACAGAATACTATGTCATACAATCTGCAGCTGCCTTCCCCCAAATTAACATGTACACTGATAATGAGTTTAGTTTGTTACTCATTGATTTCCTTCACTCCTGGCAATGATTGCTAGCAAATGAGGCTTTAAAATTAGTGGAAATGAATTCTAGTAATGGCAGAGAAAATCCTGAAATAATCCAGTCTATTTTTTTGCAGAATTCCTTAATGGACACAGCTTCATATACAACACCTTTTAAATTCAATGTATTTACATTTATGTGAATTTAATGACACTAACACCCTTGGTCTTCAGTATATTCTAAAATGTAAGTTATTCTTTAAATTATTCAATTATAACAATTACTTTAGAATTTTGAAAGTCTTTGCTATGTGCCAATGCAACTAACAGATGATTTTACAACATTAAGTTATGCTTAAGCCTTGTAAAACAGTTTAATGCTCAGCACAATCAATTTTCTGATGAAGTGCTGATTAGAAGTTATGAACTCTAGGAAGCTTAGGCAAACCCCCTCTAGTACAAAATTTAAAGATACTACTTGTTAACAAAGCAATTAAAACCTCTTCAGTTTGATTGGGTGGCCTTGTGGTTAACCATGAGCAGAATTTGAGTACTTAATGCTTGTGTCAGGGAAAAAATGAAGTTTTGCCGAAACAGAAATATCTCCCCAGTGCAGGAAAGCAGCACATGACTTTCTGAAGTCCATCACACACACAACTATCAACATGCATCCTTTTCTGCATCACTTAATATTTCCAGCTAAAATCCAGCATAGGTTTCTGTGCTGTAAGCCTTCACAAGTAACATGAAATCATGATTAAACCCATCAAAATAGTGAAACACAAAACTTTCATATAACACTGCCATGAAACACTTCCTTACTACTTGTGCTGGTCACCACTACACACACTCTACTCATCTGTTAGTAAATTAAGCCAATACTTCATACATGAATGCAAAACTTTTTATTAACCTAACAAAGTTTAATTGATGTTCACGTGCATCAGACCGACAAAAACTTTGTGGTTTCCAAAATAGAAAAATGAGCCTCTTTACATTCAAAATGTGAAGTGACATTTATGAAATTAGGTGAAGAAAACACCACTCACAGATAATTTGAGTCAAAACGGGTTTTTTTCCTCCTCAACTCCCACCATTTCCAGGTATGGTGTGATTGTACATAGTGTCCATTTTCAGTTCAGAAAATACTTACATATAATTTATTTTCATAAAAAAGAATTAAAGCAGAAGTCCAGTGAATTGTTACAGGTTATAGTGAAAAATTATTGGAATTTAAATCAGTGTAAGACATGAGAACAATATATTGTCGAAAGTTTCTATCATAAACAAGTACAAATGCATCACAGAAAACAAACCTGCAACTTTCTGTTCATGGGTTTTTCAAAATCCATGTAAGAACTCCTTGCTTAGACTTAAGAGTTTGGGGGAAAAAAAAAAAAGGCAAGACAGTTTTACAAATGTCTTTGGGCTATTAAAGTGAAATGTTAATAAACCTGACATGCAATAATTGCACATGATGAGCCATTTCTGACTGCTTTCAAAATACTGTATTTATAAAAAAAAAAAATTAAAAAAAAATCTAGTGTCCCTTTATGAGTCACAGAAAAGAATGTTTAAAAGCCATTTCAAAAGTTACTACAAATGCATGGACATCCTAGGACTACCCCATAGGATTAGGGATTCTGAGCAGACATTGGTAGAGATCTCAGCAGCATCTGACTGTACTCTCTCAACTATTTTACATTCTAGAACACCATCTCACATGGATATCATTCTCCTAAGCAATGCCAACAATGCCTGGAGTATTAAACCTTTTTAGGTTAATGACAAATGCTGCAACAACAGATTACCTCAATTCCTCAATTTCTAGCAGCTACCTTAACTCACAAGTATTTCCAGAAGTACTTAAATTTTTATACTGATTACATACACAGAGACCATTCTTTTCCTGAAGTGCCTCAAAATCAGAAATTATCAGCACATTTTCCCCTTCCCTTTAAACACAATGTAAAGTATCATTTCCTTCACGTTCAAATACTTAGTCAAAAACCAACAGAACACTCTAAGGTCACCGAATTTACTGCCACTGCACGACTCCAGTAGCTAGAAAAAACACTCACAGTGAAGGGACAATTACACAGATATTACACAGCTGTGTAGGTGGAATAACAGACAGCTAAATTGAAGAGTGCAAGAATGCAGTACATAATTTTAAGGAAGATAAGGCAGAGCTATCGTCTCTTTCCCCCATCCTACTCACTTGGAAAGAAGTGGAAGTTTAAAACTTAAATTTAAGCTCAGTGCTATTGGACACAATACTGCTAAGCTCCCAGGAGCATGCTTCTGAATTTTATAATGCTGGTGTTCTCTGCCTCCTACTAACCTTACCAGAGAGATTACTATGCAACAATCTGTTGCTCCCATCAGATGGGACCAACTGAAATCACCAAAAACCCAGTACAGTAATTCACTCAAAATGCTATGATACACTTAAATGTCCCATACAATACATAAGTCTTATTCTAAAGTATTCAGACAAATTTACTGCCAACAATTTAAATCTCTGGGTCCGTATGACCTGATTTCAAGCGAGTTCCTATTTATCAGCATAAAGCACATGTGGGACAGTCTAGGCATCCCTATCCCCTATTAGTATTTTCTCAAGAACTTTGAGAACTTTAAATAAATAGAAGTAAATTACCAAACGTACTCCAAGGTACTAAAATATCACTTTGGCCAAAACACATGAAGTAGTAGTATTCACCACATTATTTTTTTTTTAATTCACAAGGCTGTGGCAGTGCCATCACTATAATGATGCTCACTGCAAAACTGGTGACACCAAAGCAAGACTTACAATAGAGTGGTGTGTGCTGTTTTGATAACACATTTATTAATGTGACAGACCATTTGAACAAATGCCCTTCTGTTGAACTGCTCCTGCAGATGAATCTATAACCCAGATCTTTAAAATAATGACAAGCCCAGAGCAGTCAGGCTGGTGCCTCAGCTGGGTGGACGTGCTGTAGCCTGCCCATCTTCCCTCTGACAGCAGACTCATTTGTCACCTTGCGTGCACAACTCTGCTTTCAGTACAGCAAACTTTTTATTTGCATGCCATCCATCTTAAAATGGCAGCAGGTCATAGTATTCATCTAAAATACTTGTCATCCAATTCTCTTATGTTCAACTACTATGTTAGAACAGATATGAAGAAAACCTACAGTTGATCACTCATCCAAAATGTGACAAGATATCCTATTTCCAGAATATCTAAATTAGCTTGTAGAACTGACTTCAGCAAAGGCTCACCACAGCACCAGAGCACAGAAACTTTTCTCTGGGCTCCATAATTATTTATTCTCTTTATCTAGTAATGCTTTCAGGAAAAATAAATAAATAAATAAACATATCTTTTGTGCTCCTGCTAGGTCAAAATCATATAAAATAGGTATATTTGTGAAGCCACTTTATGTGATGTTTAACTGATTTACCTGTGGTTTTTACACAAAACAAAGCACTCATTCTTACACAAGCCTAAAGTTGAACGAATATCAACATGGCTTTAAAACTATACATTATCATTATTAAGTGTTAAACATTAGGGATAAAATTTGCAATATTAATGACTTCAGTTGGCAGATTAGTTTAATTTCCTTAACAGCTTCAGTACTTCAGAAGTGGAAAAAATGCATTATGTCAGGATAGATGGAAGTTTTTTCCCCAACATTTACAAAATTTTCTCATGTCGGTGTAATGACCAGATTTAATAATAGCATATTCATTACATCGGAGAAGATAAGAATATGCTTTCTGGTTTGTTTTGCTTTGGGGAAAAAAGCATGAAAGCAAAACAGCAAAAACACTTTTAAGGTCAAGAGCCATGATGTCAAGCATACAGGAGTAGCAAGCTTTCTTTACCACATCTGAACAGCACTTTGACATCCAGAACTGCTGGGGACAAGGTTCACTACTGAGATACAAATTGGCCCACTGTCTTGGAGGAAAAACAAACTAACAAAATATCCACAAAAACTCCCACATATCATCCTGTCCCTACCAATTTCACAGCAGGAATCCAGGAACACAAGTCCTTCACTTACATGAGGCAACCCTAAAATTTCACATTCTTTGCTGTAGAACAACATAGGAAAACTTTAAAGAAGGTGGATGACTGCAAACCTCTTCCATGTGTATCCTACTGCTTCACTGTTAAAAGGTAAAAACAAAACTCAGCAATTTTTCTGAGGTCAATCAATTGTCCAAATTCTATATTGTTATGGTCAGTAGCAGCCCCATTGAAACGTGTTACCTGAAATATGCTGACACATTTGCATTACAAGGATGATTGTTGTGGCACAGAAGTGCACGTATCCGAGACCAACCAAGGCAGGGGAACAATTATTTAATATCTCAATATGAAATATTAATTGATTAAAATCAAACAAACCCCAGATTTTTCAGTCTCCTATAAATGCTAGCTGGTTTTCTATTGGTATTTGCTGTTTATTTCTTCATTGGGTGACTTCAGCAGTAGTGGAGGGGCAGAATTTTCGTTCCAAGCTAATACAATATGCTTTCTAACAGTATCTTATTTAGAAGCTTTAAGGGAGAATCTGAAATTCTGTTCAAGGTGTAGTCATAGATAGGGCCAGCAGAAAACCACCAGAATATCTGTTCATCTTTTTTGATGTGTACTTGGACATCTCCCACAGTAACTTACTACTTATCTCTGCTGTTTTGAGGAAGTTTAACTCGGAAAGAGCTGGTTGCTGTTACAGAGAAATTTCACTTCAGTTGTCTGTTGGAAGGAAATAACTCTTGTTTTTGTCCCCAGTCGTAGTCTCATGCCAAGAGACTCTCTGAAGAGCCTTCTCCAGGGGTTCCCAATTAAAACCAACACTGAAGAGTTTACCAGTATAAGATCTTTTTCTTTTGGGAGAACTCTCTTCCTTGTGCCCCTGCATATCCTCTCTTGTGTAATGCACCATGCACTAACATATCCTGAGAGCTTTGTGCCCTGCCTCTAGCAACTGTACAGAAATAATTTATACAGACCTTTTATCAGCAATAAACCCCATGCAATTTCACATGTCCTTTACTTTTAACATAATTATCAAGCAAAATGAGCAAAATTGGTTTTATATAGGAAAAAAGTCAAACCACGAGATTATATCCCTCAAATAAAGAGAACTTAATATAAAATTCTAAGAAATGCCCTTTCCCTTTTCTCTTCCCCAATCAAATAAATCAGGAAGCCAACTACCATCACTTTATGGACGTTTCATTTCGCAAACATAACACTACATTTGTTCCTTGTAATTACAAGATCAGCTACCTAGATATAAAATTGTTAAAGAAAAGTAGGGAGAAGTGCACCTACCAGACTGAGTCTTGCTTGTAATTTGGTTCTATGCTGTTTTGCATTCCAAGACTGGTGTCAGAATTCTTACTTTTAAGTGAGGTCTTTTGTGCACCACAGATCATTTGAAGACTTTAAAACCAGTTAGCTGCAGGCCTTTATAATTGCCAAATTACAGTGTTCAAGAGTAATACATAATTTAAAAGGAGGAAAAGTAAAATATTTTATATTTTAGCACATCCACACACACATGAATATAAAATAATGCAAAACAGAGTGAGAACACAATCTGTATAGGTTTTCTGCCAGCCACACCTGCCAGCTGTTCCAGCTGCATGTCAAAACTTATACTGTCTGAAAATTCAAATATAATTTGAATATACTCAAACCTAAAGCCCAGTTCCCAATATGCATTACACATATAACAGAATACTAACACTTTAACTAGACCATAACATTAAAAAGAAAGGTTTTTTAATGAGAAAAGCACTAAAAAAATCTTTCCATCAAAAAAGTATAAATACAAGGAATCTAAAAAATGCTATAAAAGTATGTCTACACAACAGGGTGGTGAAAGACAGGGTAAGGGTTCACACACAAACCTTTTGGCAAATTCAAGCTAACTATCTTAGGACTTGTTAGCTCTCCTGTACTGAACTGTCAACCAATGAAGGATGCAAGTAAATGTAAATGCCACTGATAATGCACATCTACCCAATGAAGTTGAAAAGGGTTTACCCATCACACATTTGACACACTCCAGCACCTCAATGTCCATTTCGTGGTGGGAGACCCAAAACTTGGCAGGGGATTCCAGGAGTGGCCTCACCAGTTCTGAGTACTAGGTGACAATCACTGATGATCCAGCCCAGAATGCCATTTGTCTTCGCGGAACATTACGTTTTCCCCATGTTTCAATTCTATACTTTCTTAGTTGCTTAGATATTTTAACTACTAAATTTGTTATTTTTTTTTAGAGCCTTGAAATTCACTCAGCAAAATGATAATTTGAAATTAGTCAAGGCAAATACAAGCCTTTATTAAAAGTACTCAGAAACACCTAATAAAACTAATAATGTCATCTTTTAGTCACCATGTCAAGTTCAGGTTACATAACAGTGGCTCAGATGCTTGGGGAAAAAAATGAACTGACAGCTTCTTTCCATCGCTTAGTGGGCAAATAATTGCATCACTACTATCACTCATGATACTCGTCTGTACCGAAATGCCAGCATTAAAAGGATCTGTATTGGCAATCCACAAATATAATATGGCAGATCCTATTTCCCCATATGTACTTTACATACAAACAGCATTTCTAACTGAACAACCCCATGTTAACAAGGATACCCTTTCACACATGTATATATTTGCTTTTTTAATTTTCCACAGCTCTAATCACAGAATCTGCTGAGTTGGAAGGGACCCACAAGGATCATCAAGTCCAAATGGTGGAAATTTAATACTTTTATTTAGTTACATTGTGCAACGATCAATTTAGAAAAGAATTACGAAAAAAAATATTCTTCTGCTGCATTAACAACTTTCTGCTTTGATGACATATCTCACATTTGGTTTTATACCCTACATCTCAGAAAAACAATCCTTTATATAAGATAAAAGAGCACATCACAAATCAGTAGCAGCAATAAAATCATGTCACTCTGGAAAATCTATGCTATTATTAAACAAAGTTTTACGTATGTGTGGTCATAAAGTATTGGCAACTCTACAAGCTATAAACAGGACTTAGTGTCATTAACATGTAAAAAAAATTACCAAAAACCTCAGAAATATTACTGACACTTCAGTTGCAGTAAATACTGAATAGCTTCAATGTTTCTCTTTGAGTTTCCAAATCTAATCAAAATTACAAATCCAGTTATGACATCAATGTGAGCCCTTCCAAAGGGAATGGAAGAACAGTAAATCCCAATGGATATAAGAGTTCTGCAGTAAGGATGATGTAATTTACAAAAATAGACAACCTCTGACAGAAGCTGCAAGTTGAGTAAATAACACACTGCATGTCATTAATTTTGCATTAGCTTGCCAGTAGTCATTACTAAAAGGATAATGAAGTAACAATTTTGCTTTGCTTTGGGTGCTACACAAAATAAAATTATAGCATTGCTCATATATTAATAATATTACAAAACTTTATACATAAATTGAAACAGTAACGGTCCCTTAAAACACGGATGAAGGAAGGAAGCAGTGAGGCTAAAAAGGTGGTGTTTTGCCAGAACACACAGAACACAGCAATGGGAATTACTTATTGCCATTATAACATTAACAGGGGATGTTCCCATAAAGAAACATCCAACTTCCATTAAAAAAATGGTTACTGTGAGCTGCCCAGATCATCTCAAGCATTAAATTTCGCATTTAAGGTAAAATTATCCCACAGTTTTTGTAGTGTCTCACTTCAAAATGCACCTAACACATATAAACACGGTCACACTCCTCAGGAATTAATGTTACTGGATGTGTTCAAATATAAAGAATATGTATATCTATTAAGTATTTTGTATTACTTCCCATTATGATGTAAACACCAAGCTCATTTGAAACCATGAGTGGATCATCACCATCATGGAATAATAAAAGCAGCTGCTTTTGAAATTATACACTGGATTTTGTAGACGAAGAAAAGCAACTTAACAAATATCCTTCCTGGTAAAAGTACACTTGCACTTGGCAGCGCTAAGAACTAGCCCCTTTCCTTTATTTATGGCACAACCAATGTATTTTATTTTTCAACATGAACACTAGAAATGTTAAATTATTTTATACTGTTTTGTTATTAATAGAGACAAATTTGTTTGGGCAAACAAGCATGCATTATTTATGCTAATGTGTTTTAAACTTTGCATACCACACTCCTTCTCATCAGCAATATTCTGCAAATTTAGGTGCATACACCATTATGTTTTTCTGCTGACATTACTTAAATTAATTTGTGTCATAACCAGGAACAGACTGAGTTCAGTTCAACTTTTATTTATGTGAGGCAACCTTCTTGCTTTCATTTTGCATAAACCACAGAGCAGCTTCCTTCCTCTTCACATTTTTCTTGTATCTGGGGAAAAATCTGTTAACAAAGTTGTATCTATTTAAATAGGTCCAGGTACCATAACTCATACAAGCCTCTAAAGCCAAAACCCTCAAACATCCTGTGCTCCAAACATTTCTGACAACTGAAGTGTATTTGTCCCCACTTGTTTCCCTGGCCACTTTTTTCCTTTGTAAATGCACTTGCAACACTTCTAAGGTCAAATATGCTTAAAAGATTGTTTTTTCCTCCAACCTCTCCACATCCTTTACAGCTTTTCACAAAGTCAAGCTTCCACTGTGTCCACCATACCTTCTTGCCCACTATCAAATAGTTCTATCAAACAGTTTTCTTAGATGTGGTTCTTTCTTGTCTTCCTGAAAGCAAGCTTTTTTATTGTTAATGTGAATACTCATGATTGAGTCTGTTGTTTGTTTCTTGTTTTGTTAAGTGATCTTGTATTAGAAGTTCTTGATATTTCTAAAAATCATCAGGAACATTAAAAGCTGCAGCTTGAAAGATTGACAGTGTTCTTTTAAACAGATTTCTTGTAGATGGGTATCTGGCAACTGTTTCTACTGATTCAAACTAATTTAAAACAACTGAAATGCCACAAGACAACTAAGTACTTTATGATACTGGCATCAATTTACTGTGTAAAATATAATGCACTAACATGAATACAGTTTATCAAGATACATCACAGTACTGCAAAATCCACAATGCTGAAAAGCAAGTACATATGAGTACTTCATGATCATGATCATATGTAGCGTGGTCCATGGAAGGACATGCAGCAACATGTATTTTACAACATATGACATAAGCAAACATGCAGAGAAGCAATGGTATTTGGCTGGTTTTTAACATTAAACCTCATCCAATATTATACTGGACTTCTGTAACAAAGTGCTAAAAATTGAATCAATTTCTTGGAATTTGCATCTACTCTGCTAACAACCAGAAAATACTGCTTGTCATCTTATAAACTTCCACATCACTTCAGTAGCCACACACTGAATAAAGGAAAATGACCAGGGTTTTGCATCAAATTTGGGCAGAAAGAAATAATGTGGCTTTTTTTAAAAATCCTTCCTAAATGTAGCAATATGATATACAAAGTTTTTATAATGTCCTTTTGCAGACAAAAGGAAGGCGAAGGCAAATTTGTTTCATAAAACAGAACAATCTGAACATAAATTTTCAATCCAGGTATTTTAGATTCTTGGCAGACAATGGGAATCCAAACATTATCAGGAAAAAAGAAGGCTGCTGTGTCAGTGCTTTGCACTATTAGTTTTAAGAGAAGTTAGAGGCAGGAAGAAAGTTTTCTACAATTTGCTAGTAAATGAGTAGGCTCTTACCCTTTTCTAAAAATAGTGCACACCACACATACAAGCTAGAAAAAACTCTATGCTTATTTTTTCAGGGAGTCATGTCTGCAGATCAGATTTGACTCAGCAACATTAGACATGGTATAATTTCCAGCCCTCCTCTCATTCACATTTTCGGTCAGCTCCTTCAGATAAAATCCATAAGGAATACTTGTCTGCACTAAACACATCTCACAAAGCTCTACAGCCGTGTGTGAGGATAAAATTGTTACATGCCTGTAGCTGGGGTAGAAGCCGGGGTTATTGATGGCTCCGTGCCCACCGCTCTTTTCTTTCCAACACCGGATAAACGGATTGTCACCCCACGTGAATCTCAAGCTGAATGGGATAAGGAAGGCTACTAAAGGCAGAGAGCCCTTTTGCAGTGATTTCAGCAGCTGGCTATAGAAAAACTGGCTGAGAATGCACTGGCAGCAAATTTTGTAAGCCTGTTAACTAATTCAAATCTAGAGAGATTCACACAGAGTAAAACACCACAAACCATCTTTCTGTTCAGGGCTATCCGCAGGTGCTTCAGCACTATTCTTACAGGCCTACCTGCATCTCTTTAAATATACCCCAGTAAGATTTGATCTAAAGATCTGCCTTTAGAATGTAAAGCCTACAGTATAGACTAGTAAAAGCCCACATCTCAGTTTACATAGAGACACAGACTATCACAAACCAAGGAGGTACAAATCACTACTTGTAATCTCTATGCCACTGAAAAACAGCACCTGATTTTGTACAAAGTGATTTTTCCTTTATTTGTGCCAATTTATGCCAAATATTCTATACATTATACACAGAATAACCAGCTCAGCAACACTCAGATCAAGCATGACTAATTCTTCACAGATGCACTGAAGCAGCCACAAATTTACTGGCAGTAAGATATTACAAGAAAATCTACCCTTTTTTAAAATCATTCCACAGATGACTATTCACTTTTAAGGTATTTAAACAAAAAAAAACAAACCAAACAAACAAACCAAACAAAAACAAAACAAAAAAAACCCAACCCCAAACAACAGTCTAAAGCAAAAGTAAAACCATGTAGGCTCTCAGGAGAATGGGTTCACACTTGTTTCAGTCAAATCATTCTAAACAAAGGCTTTGTACTGAAAATATGATGTAGCCTTAAGTATAGGTAAACACAGAATGAAAATCCACATTTAGAGGAGTTAAAATCCTATTTATGCTATTAAGTAAGGAGGCATTAACACTAATCTAGTTAATGATGTTTCTGACACATGAGAAGCACAAGCAAACATTTTCTAGATTCAAGTGAGAGAAGCTGAAACTTACTGGCTTTTTCTTTTTCTGAAAAATAAATTATCAATTTCACCCAACTATAAAAGATAGTAAGAAAGGATGGAATTTTATCTGTGTGATAAACCACATTTATTTTATTTCCATGTACTACAAAGTTTCCATTTTCCTTACCCTAGAAATCACCAACACTTGTTCCAAAAGTAACATGTCTAAGTACGATACTCAACATTAAATTTCACTTCAAATGATCCTTTGAACATTAGGATAAGTTATAGAATACTACAAAGTATTTCAAATTCCTACCATAATTTGAGAAGTAAATTATCACTCAAACACAGTATTTTAGTAACCATAGGTTACTTAGGATCATGCCCCTGAAAAAACTGGGGAGCACTGATCTGAAGGTAAGGAACTGAGTTCCTAGAAGAAGTGTACTATACATTTTGAAAAAAGAGAACATTTCACCCCAGAAATCACTTGGCTATGATACTGGAAACACATTGAAATTTGAACCCTCTAAGTGTCTTAAATAAATGAATTTAACAATATGACACAGGAGGAACTTGTAAAATAAATGCATTTCATGACAAAAAAATACCCTGGGAATTGACAAAAGCAATGTTTGAAGGGAAAACTTTTAACCTAAAAAGACTAAATAGTCTTAATTTGTCTTAATTTGTTTTCATCTCTAACACAAGAGATTTCTCAAGCATAGAAGTGGGGACATTTAACAATTTGGTAACACACATTCTTATCAAACACTGTATCTGATGGATGATCAGTATTAATTTATTTTGGCATGAACAAGTGCAACTGCAAATGCCACTTAAGTTTAAAAGATGCCACTCATCTTCAGATAATTTTGAGTGCATCTGAGGTCTGGTATCAGGTAAAACTTCCATATTTTGTTTGGTTTGGTACCATTCCAAGATACTTGACTTATTTGGGTACCTTCTTCTCCCCAGCTTGGCAAAGCTGTGTTTCAGATAATGGCCATTTAAATATACTTTGCCTACAAAATATGTAGCCTCTTATACTTAGTTATACTGAGTCAGTAGAAAACATCAGAGTGGAAGACAAGCAAGAAACACCATGACAAAGCCTTTTTTAGTTTCATTACTGCTCGTCCTGTCACACTCCATTTCCCCATTTTACTGACATACAGGTACTAAATGGTGACGGGGGGTCAATTTTTTAAGTTAAAATCAAAGATTAAGTCCTCTGTTTCATGAAGGAGATACTTGAGTAAAGTGTCTGCCAAACACTGAATATGTGATGTGCACCCTTTGTTTATGGTTCTCATTTCCTACACATCACAGGATGTGCAAACAAGGAAGGTCAATCAAGCTGGGCAAGAGACGTGCTGTTGGTAAATTTCACCCTTACGTAAGTATTTTTGTATCACACCGAGATTGCTGAACTGTCAAAGCAAAGGCTGGAAGGCAATTTTAGTCATCATGTCGCATCAGTATTTATGATATCACACCGCAAACCCACAAATAAATTGTTAGTGGACCATACACAGTAAGTTACAATACCTGAGGTTTAGTGCATTCCTGTGAGCCAAAATGAAATGAATGCCATATAGGAGGAAAGGAAAAGATGAACATTATCAGACATGCCATAGTACATTCCACCACTATGAAGATAATGTTAAAATCATGTTAATGAGGGTCCACCAACCCATACAAGTTGGCTCTACTGCAGAAAGCCATGCTGCAACTGAGAGCACTGCATTTAATTTTTAATTCTTGGAAAACACACCATGCACCTGCATTTCATCTCTACATCTCACTCTATGCTTTTATGATATAGAAAAGTTTCTTCAGAAAATACTGTTTGAACCTTCTGAAGAAAAGCATTCAGAGGCTACTGCTAATAAACCATAATTATTTATCAACAACCTAAATAATAATTTTACATGCCAATTCTACGGATTTATGGTAAAACAGAAGAAAATTACACATTATGAAGATTTCGAGGCTACTATCAAAGCAGCTTTATTACTTTAAGTCTCATATACATAACACCTAAACTACAACACATGCACATGAAAGAGCAAACTTGAAAAAAATTGTATCATATTAAACCTTTTTCAATTTAACTTAATGCTTAATTCAAAAATTAAAGAATAGAAACAAAGACAACACCCTGACAGATGCTGACCCAAGAATGGATGGGCAACAAGTCCACAAGATATGTGCTATAATATGTCTTGAATTCCTATATGAATACAAAAAAATCCTGCTTTTTTTCAGTCAATTTTTCAAGAAATTAAGACCAATAAAATGAGGTCAAAGGACATAAAATAGGAAGGGTGAAAAGACAACGCAGCCTATAACATGTATGGTTAAAGCAACTGAAGTAACATTGCTAGAAGAAGTGAATGAGAGAATAATGTCCACAAGATCACCAAATACTGTAAAAATAGGGGGAAATGGACCAGCATGAAGAGTCTTAACTACATTTTAAAACCCGTTTGAGCTTATTTGACTCTATTTGCCTTGAAAAAAATAATAAAGCCAGTTAGATGCATTATATTACACTTTGAAAAGCAACATTTGACTGTAACTACTGTAAATTTTACAGTTTATTTGGCAATCTTTTCCATCTTAATATGAAATCTCGCTTGCAATGGATTTCCCAGCACATACACAAAACCATTATGAACTTGCACAACAGAATAGCACAGGATGGACTTTTGCTTTTAGCACCAGTTAAGCTTCCAAAAACTCATCAGGCACACCTAAAGTGAAATTTATACAACAGGCAAGGACTTTGGGATGCAAATGGCACTGTGTAACCTAAATATTGCCCTTCTAGAGTTAGGCACAAATCACACTACCACTGTTTGCTAAGCACAACACACACACCTAAATAATATGAACAAAAGCAAATTTTCTGTAATTCCTACAAAGTACAATAACACTTTTATTTTTATTTTTTTTTTTGCAAGAAAGGCCAGTAAAATATTTTATCTTCAAACCAAGTGAACTGGCTCAATTAGCCTTAAATTTAGAGCCAATTAAAACTGCACTGAAAATTAAACCATTGAAAGCTGTTGTATAAACAAAACCAAACTGTTGGCATAAAATGTAATTATTCAAGTCATGAGGAAAAGCCTGTATAATTAACAGATGTAATCAAACATCTACACACTTATAGACACATATTGAATATACAGTGAACTGGCAAACAAGTCAAGGAATAAGGGTAAGGAAGGAAAAATTGAAAAAGCTAACAACTGCATTGTACCAAAGACGGCATTTAAAAAACACTAAATCTCTCATCCTGCAAATTTTTATGTATATGGCTTACACTGTACAAAATTCAGCCTATGGAATTCAATGAGATTAAATATGCACAAAGTGATTTATGCCCATGCCTTTATGGTTCTACCAGATTTAGGGCTTAAACAAATAAATGAGAGCCAAAGACAAACAGCTTTTCCAGTATTTTGCTCACAGTTGGAATCAATACAAAACAAACATATTAATCTAGTGGAGCTTTTCTCAGTTTAAAAGCCATATAAAATATTTTGTAGAATAAGTTTTAATTATTAGTTTATTTTCATCTCAAGAGAAAGTCTGGAAACATACATAGATTCCCTCAACCCCAAAAGCAATCAAGTAAAATGACCAAATGATTTCCTCTATGATGGGCCAACTATATAGCTCACTAAAATCCAAGTATAAAGGGCAAATACCAGAAGAAGTTAATTTAAATTTTACATTTAAGTTCTGAATTCCAAAAAGAAATTACAGATTTAACCCAATTTGGTGTACTACTATGCAGCACAGTCCTCTCCAGGCAACACCTGTTATCACATATGTGAACGAGTGCTTCACTAACTGACCTTCTAACACAGTACACAAAACTAATTCTACTGCAACTAAATAGCAAAAGGAAATGAAAACAGAATTTCCTTAACAATTTCTCATAATGATCAGAACATTAAAAATTTATACATGACATTCACAGTCATAAAAAACGTACTTTCAACTCTGAACTAAGATGCAAGCTGCACACATCCACGTACTGATGGAGCCACATTCACAGTTATTTTGAAGGGAAACCTCCCCACAGAAGCACACATGAAAGATACCAGCAAGTTTAGCCATTTTGACTGTTATTTTCACTAGTTTTCCTGTGAACCATAAATCCAGACAGCTTACCGTATGGTAGCCTCTAGGTAGAGGTGGCTTCCCCACAGGATAAGGGTCAACAGTATCAATAATTGTTTGTCGCTCCCCTTTCTGGTTGATTTTCCTGAACCTTCTTCGAGATTGCCTGTGAGATGCTTGACGCTGGAAATACTCCTCATTTTCTTCCATGTAATCAACCTACAACAGATGCAAGACAGTATGTCTTTCCCCATGTGTCTTTCCCCACTAGAGAGAAAAATGCTTCTTGTTTGAAACAGAAGAAATCCTATTTTCAAAAAAACAGCAGCCAGCTTTGAATTTCCTGTATTTTCAGCACTACTAAAAAAAAAAAAAATAGAGCATTAGTACGAAAAGGATCACTGAATGCGATCACTTTACAAAAATGACAGAAGAAAAATTCTCCCTTCCACACCCCTTTCTCATGCTTGCAGAAATACAAACATTTTACCATCAGTAAATTACAGAAAGAAAATTGGTAGAAGAGAACACTTGCCTGTTTCCCTATTGACATTTATTCAGCATCTTCCCTAACCAATCTATAGTAAAAGCTTCACTCTTCAGGCAGGACTGGCTTTATTATTTCAAATATTTTGAAGGCATAAAAGGATTTCTAGTAGACTGGATTTATGTGTAAAAAACCACTTCAAAACAACAAAAGGGAGAATAAAAAATACCTATTAGGAATATCCTAGTATCAAATTTGTCTTCTCAGTTTCACTGTCTACAGAATTTGAAGACCACTTTACTACACAACAGTATGCTGCCATGAAAGTATCTGAACTAATAATTCTGGTTTGCCTGAAAGACAATTATCTTTTTGCAGTAATTTGGCTGAAAATCAACATCTCTTCTGTGTTCACCCTACTAATAGAAACCTTACTCGAGTTATTTGAGACTAACAAGGAAATGAAGAAAAAAATCGCATATATCCCTATACAGCATTGGCTATACAGGGAGACTCAACCAATTCCTGTTACTCAATTCCATCCCTCAGAATGAGAGATGAGGCACCTCACAAGGTTCCTGCATATTTTCCAACGAGGAAAAGAAACGTTAGACAAAATACTCATATGAATTTGCAACTTCTCCGTGTCAGAAGTGTCACACATCAGTCAGCCCATGTGACTAAGTACAGCTTTCAGTGCACAGACTCAAACAGATGAGCACAGTCCCTGGCTCACCACAAGAGCAGGCAGTGTTCATCCCCTCTGCAGGGTGTACCTACTTCAGGTCTGACACCTTCACACTGACACTCTGCCACACCTCTTGTGTGCCCAAACAACTCTGGGGATCATTCTTTCTAGTCCAAGTACATTCCATTTCTATTCCACTGAAAGCCTGAGTGAAGCATTCAATTTCATCTTTCCAAAACTGTAGAGTTTACATTTTTTGGCAAACACATGCCTCTGACCCAACATTATCCATCAGTCCACAACAACGTGTTGTTTAGTCATCTCCTTTCCCAATCTTTCTACCTATCTTTACACCACTCCTCCTTATAACTTAACAAGGAATGCATGTGAAAAAGACAGACATTCACACAGGTACAACCAGTGAAATTGTATACTTCTTGAGAACAAAACTGGGACAACAAACTTGTTTCCCAGATGGTGAGATCCGAGTTACACAAACTGGTAACAAACAAGTACAATCCTAAAGTAACACCGCATTTTTCTGAGCTTCCATAAGTTTTACAGAAACTGTTACTTTTAAGGAAATAAATGGTTAGTGTCACAGTCTATATTTAAGCTATCTATATGGCTTAGCTAATTGTCTTGCCTATATTATGAACTGATCTGTATCTCTGTGACAGAGGAAAAAAATAAATTAGCACATTGATTTTGCATTTGTTCAGATGATGAGCCCTGAGGTGACAACTGAAACTTTTAAGCCTGTGAACCCTCAGAGACAATGTTATGCCACTGGACTACAGCAGATGCTGCTAACAAAATACCCTCACCTTCACCCAGGAAGATTGGCAGAATTTAAAAACCTTCAGATTTATTCTTAAAAACCTGAGATGGTTGAGATTAAAATTAATTCAAACATTAATTACTTAAACTAACCTGACACTAATACTTTAAAGCATCTATGTTTACCAATAATAATAAAGCTGCTTAAAAAAAAAAAGAAAAGCACAAGCCATTCTAGCAGAAAAAAACTTTACTTTTACAAGAAATCTGAAAAAGTAAATGTAACAACAATATAAATTATAGGTATGACATTTTCTATTTATTAAAAGATCATGTTGAAAACAGAAAATCATAAGTCTTACTGGTAGTTGAAGTGTTAAAAGCTGGTCTGTAAAATTTGAAAGCAACTGAATGAAAATATTCTTACCACAATCATTTCAGATGGCTCTAAAACAATGCATTCACATCCACGTCTGAAGCTGCCGGCAGAACGCTTGCCAAAACTGAAAAACAAAAATATTTCAGTTAAAAAAGGAATCAGAGCTGTAACAGAATTCATAAACATATTTACACCTTATCCAGATATTGTAAAGCAGAGAAAAAATGTACATACCTGTGCACAATGCAAGTTTCGTGCATATGTCCTTTGACAATTAACTGAGACCCAAGGACACGGAGAGCTGTCTATTTTGTATTTACATGGTTTCCTAAGAGTATTTGCTAAATAAGTCTATTAACACCAAAACAAGTGTCAATCAAGAGCTGTCTACTGAAGAGGCACAGTTGATTCTGAAATGCATTAGAGAGTTTGATCTAGTATCTCCTGGCATTACAGTATTAAGTTACCTAGCTATCTGCATTTCTTTACCAAAAGCTAACTGGCATACCAAAGAAAGAATTAAAAGGCTGATCAACCTCAATTAGCTCTTTTCTACTTACAATGAATTAATAAAATAAGGAAGATGAGCGAATTCCCAAATTAAATAGATGAGGACAAAAGGTTGTTCTGCCCTTTCATGAGATATTCTCATCACAGTGCAATAATTAAACATGATACTATTTTGTTCCCTGTAAGAAAAAACTGAAGGGTTTTTTATTTTGGCTTCTGGAGTGCTCTGCCTGTATTAGATGAACTGTGCACCTGCAGGGTTCACTGCAAAGAATCCTCAAAGTGCACATAAAAAGGTGGAGAGCAGAGAACCAGTACATGATTCAGTGAAATCCAGGACCTTTACAGTTAGATCCCTAATCATAGACCAACAGAGTGGAAGAAAAGCAGCCAGCTACAGTTTGCTTCAGGGGTGTGCAATTCTTCCTCCAGGTAAGAATGCCAGGTCAATGCCAGACCTTTCCCACTGCAGACTGAAGAGCAGGACAGACACCAAAATTACTGCAACTGCATGACCCCTCTTTAGGTCTGCTGCAACCAGTCCACCCTAAAATAGCTGAGAGACAATATAAGTCTTTGGCTTTTCCCTTTCTACCACTTGGGACTGTGCAACAGACATGGGAAGCCTTCCTGTCTGAAGTCCCCAGGGCAACACCTTGAAAAACCCAAACTCAACAAAACTGTAGCATCTGAATTTTAATCAGCGCTGGCATGTGGCCACACTGAAGCTACAGTGTTTGTGAAAGATAACTGTTTTAAGCTTCATTTCCTAACTCACAAACTGCAGTTCACACATCATTCAGAACAGTCTATCTAGCCAGTTCATATCTATGCTCCTGTCCTGCCCGGCGATTAGTAGAAATGAACAATTTAACTGCTACCCCAAAGGCTAATCTCTTGACAACAGCACATTTATAGGCTGAAAAAGAAGGCAGTCAGATATTGAAAAGAAATGCCAGCTGTGCTTATTCATCAAAATAATAATCGCATTTAATGGTACATGGGACTTTTACAATAGAAAAAATTTTCCAGAATACTAGGCCTCTTGAAAAGAAATATTCAATAAAGAAATCTCTGGACAAAATGCTTATTTTCCTGGAGGCAACCACATGCTTCATCCTACAGTCCAGCAACAAAACACAGTGCTCTTTACTCTACAATACCATCTCGAATTTTATACAATTTCAACTACTCTTAAAGACACCAGAAAATTAAACCATTGTACTGATTCATTAAATTGTTGTACAAGTGTCAAAACTTATTTTCTTGGCCAATAGCCTGATTCATACCACAGTTCTTCTTTAGAAACAGAAAGGGGGAATAAAGAAAGAGAAAGCAAATCAACTCATTGATTGAAAAACAAAAATGCAAAAAAATGGTGGTTATTAAGTCAACTTATTTGATATTCTAGTTGGAAACACACAGAAATACTCTCTTCCCACTTAGAAGACACATACTGCAGTATTTTTGACAACCCATTTTTGTAGCCTCAGAACAAGCACTCATTTCAACAGAAAATGCATATACACTTTCCAATTCCACCTTTCTTCCTCCTCTATTGCTGTCTGTAAATACCAACTTAAAAATTCTGTCTGTTGCTAATCACTGCTGACATGCAAAGGTTTCCAGCTTTAGCAAACACAGTAAAAACAAAAAGCTGTGTTTTGGATGTGCTTTTCCATTCTAGAATGACTTGTTTAGATTTCACCTTTTAGCACCAGAGAGCAGGTAGTCAACATATTAAGATAGAAGGCATGAATTCAGTTACTGTAAAGAAAATTCTCAATTTCTGCCCCCAAGTAACACACTGGTTCTCACGGCAAACAACTACGCCATTCCTGGACTATTCAGACTCCTATGACAGCATGAAATTTATCAGAGCAGACAGTGCATCACATGTATATATATTATCTTTGACCAAAGATCACAAGGCACTTCAGGCTGCAAACAAGCTCTCTAAACTTTGTGAAGTGCTGTAAGAAAGAAGAGAAGTAAATCAAGGCACAAGAAAGTTAAATGACCTTTCAAGCGTTGCAGTTCTCACATGGCCACACCAGCTAAACCTCCTGACCTCCAATCTCTGGTGAAAATTCACCACCAGTGAGGAATTCACATAATCAGTGAAAATTAGAGAACTCTCTTGTTCATGTCTTGTTACTGCATCTGGGCACTTCAGAATTGCCCATCTCTGACTGTGGTAGAAAGTCCATCAGAGTAGTGCAGACCATCTCTTGCAGAACCACACTCATTCTTGTTTGACATGCAGCTCTGAGAAACAACTGGCATCTTAGGGCACTGCTAGTCCTGCTGTTTCAATTCATAAGACTGACATCAAAGTCAGTAAGTTGTATCTGAATTAATTTATCAGAGTTTCCCACGAGTGCAAAACTAAAAGACAAAAAAAAATTACTCCAGTGACACTCTTCTCCAAAATGCCTAGCTGCAGGTACTATACACTCAGTAGAGGAAGCCATCAAACAAACTCAATTTAATTGAAAACATGTTATTTGAAACACTAGCATGCAATAAGAAGCAGCAAATACCTAACACATGATACAGTCTGTTTACTGAGCTGATAAAAAAGTCCAAAATGTAAAACCTTTTATAAAATTCTTCTTTATAAGAATGTGAGGCACTGGAACAAGTTGCCCAGAGAAGCTCTTTATGCCTCATCCCTGGAATTGCTCGAGGCCAGGTTGGATGGGGCTCTTGAGCAACCTGGTCCAGTGAAAGGTGTCCCTGCCCACAGCAGGGGATTTAGAATTATCTTTCAGGTCCCTTCCCATTCTGTGATTCTCTGCAATACCAGCAGAAGAACTTCATGCAAGGAACCACAAAGCAGCCATGTAATCTGGCTTGTGGGACGTATCACACAGCAACAGTGCCAAGCAAATGAAGTTTCAATGGAAGAGCTAATAGATTATCTTCTTAATATCAGCTCTATTTCAATAACTTTGACTAAACAATATTCTTTACAAAATTTTGATGCCAGACTTTCCACAGAAAGTAAGTTTGACTACCCAGATTTCTCACAAAATAGTCAGCATGAGTACTGGCTAGCTAATTTACAATGTAGCCTTCATTACCAGGTTTCAACAGATTAAGGATTTAACAAATTTACTTCTTCTCTTATTGTAGGGTGAGATAAGCCTGTGCATATACAGAGTTTATGCTTAAATCCCATTTTTGTTTTTACAATACAGAAGACAATTTTACATGATATATACTTCACATTTGGTTGGATCATACCATTCCTTAATAATTTAAACCAAAATTGTCTTATTAAGCCTTATTAATTTCAACTCCTAAATATAGCTTGTTTGCAGCTACTAAGTCAATGTTACACCTGAAAGAATCACAGATCTGCACCTATTTTCTCTAAATTGCTGTGCATAAGAGAATTTCACCAAAGGAAGATAAGGCACTTTAAATCTTTGCAATTGTAGCTGTCAATATGGGATGCAGAGATTGTAACAGTAATTTAGATAGCCAGAAGGGCTGCCTGGGCAGGATATTGCTGCCTCACCTAAATTCCCCACAGAACCTTGTTTTGCAGCAGCTGTTCCAACACTTTTCTTCCCTGCTACCACATAAGCTCTGAGTTGAAGTTCCCCAAGTATTAAGCTTCACAGATGCTCTCCTCAGTACCTGTCCTAGAGATAATTTCACTTCTGGAGCCCTTTTCTATCGCAGTACTTGCATTCCCATATGGATACTGAATGCATGATGTGAATATAAACCTACTTTAATTTAAATACAACAACACGCCCCCCTCCTCCTCCAAAAAAACACAAAAAAACCAAAAAAAAACAAAAAACAAAAAACAAAAAAAACCCAACCCAAACCAAATGAAAAACAATCCAAACATAAACAACAGCCTAAAGATACAAAAGCAATATTATTTACAGGAATCCACTTTACGGTGGACAGCCAGGTATTTTCCCCAAGCAATTTCTTCCTAACTGTACTTCTTCCTTTAAACAATTGACAGAAGTTTAATTTCCCACTCGACTATTCAAAAGCATTATTTACAAATAAAGTCATTAGTATTAAAAAAACTGGTTTTTCTCACTATGTATTAAAAGCAGGTTATTTAACCCATGTAAGTAGTTTACAATTTCATTCACTTTTTAATGCATCCTTAAATTGAATTTACACTGATCAGAGATGACAGTTCCCTTATCCATAAGTGTATCTTACTACATACATTTCTCAGCTTACAACTTGTTATACTGAAAACATACATAGCTGGCTAAAGAACAGAGGTATGAGTTCTAAGGTTTCATGCTTATTAACAGAAGACAAGTTTTAAATGAAAATTAAGGGCTTCATGTTCCCCAAGTTTACACTCTCAGTTTTCATTAAAGAAACTCTTCTCTATTATGAAACTACAGTAGTTTAAATATGCCTGCAGCTAACAAACAACAACAGATTAATTTAGGACCAACTGTCTGCATTTATTCCCCTTCAAATTTAATAGATTTACTAATAAAACAAAACATCGAAGTACTTCAATTAAATGAAACATCTAAAGCCACAAGCAACACATGGATTTTTATAAGCACTTACAAATAGCGACAGCCAAAAACTTGCAGGTATTGAGGTGACTCGTTCTATTCTTTCCCTTATCATCATGACATTGGAGGCCAAGGCAGTTTTCTCCAGACACGAGCCATCCATTTCCCCAGCTCCCCAGACATCCTCACACACGCGCACACAGATGCTCTTTTCAAAGCTCGCAGGAGAGGCAGCGGCTACTGAAGAGGGAATGTTTCTCTATCAGCATTCAGCCCTGTCCCCTCACCCTGGGCCTCCACATTCCTGTTTTCACGTCAACCCAGCTCCCAAATGGAAAGTTATTTCTCAGCACTGGAATGTAAATGCATTCATCAAAAGTGATGCAGAATCTGAAGGAAACCTCACAACACCAAGAAAAGGCTTTTCAGTGTTAAGTCCTTTTCTTTTGCCCTCTTAAAAACTCAAAGATCACTCACATGGAAAATTCAATTTCACTAATGACAATTATTTGGCAAAAAGCACAGACAAAAATTTAGGGTTTTCTCTACAATGTAATCTTAACTTTTTTTTTTTTTTATATATTCCCTACATTACATTAGCTTAATGTTTTGGTAAAACTATTTCTAAGTCTCCCAAAGAAAACTCCACAAAGTATGGTCATCTCTATGGTGCACATTCTTCAGGCAGATAATACTGTTATAGTTTTATGTATATGTAATTGCAATATTTTGAACCAAGTTTCTGGTTGAGAATAAAATCTATTTAATCGACACTTCCTCTGAATCAAAAAGAATATTCTATTTAGACAAGTTGTAATGAAAGGAAGAATACAAGTAACAAATTTTCTTTTTTCTCCTTCGTATCTTACAGGGTATATGTATGCAAGAAAATAAGTTCCATATGGATTTTGCTTCTTTTTTTAAGAACAAAATTTACAGTATCATTAAAGTAGAAATGTAATGCATGAATATTGAAGTATTTTATGCCAAAACTCGAGAAATTGAGATATTCAAAAACTTTCTTTGTTCTGAAGTTTTCAAATGAACGGTACAATGGGTTTAAGTTCACTGATGTTCAGTATTTGCCAGTGCAGAACATCTAAATAAACATGGAGATTAAAGTAAACATTATCCTTCTCCCACCTTCACTGAAACCAATCCTTATCTCTTCAAGACTGTATATGAATAAATCTGTAAGCACAAGGCTATGCACAGTTCAGTTTAATTTCTCAAGCTTTTAACATATTCATGATAAAAATGGATCTTAAGTTACATAAACCCAATACTTCAAAGCACTTTTTGTGAAAATTACATTGCTTCAATTGACACCTACATTTAGGAGAATCAGAGAAAACGATCAAAATGAAATACAAAGGTATTGCATGAAGCATATTTAGAATTTGAAGTTACGTAAAGTGTCTTCATTTGCTCTTAGGTAGCCCTCACCCTGAAAATGCTATTATTACCATCACCATTTAGATTCAAGTGCTATCCACTGCATTTCCAATCTTCCCTCTATCCTCCAGTTCTCAATATGAGAGCAGAGAGGAGTCCCCATCCCATTGGATGGATCATGTGCTGCATGTCCCACCTGCACGCGCCACTTCCTCACGGCAGTGCCACGACTGAGGAGGTCATGGCAGGCACCTGCTTTCAATCACTGCATCAATTATTATCTGATGACACAGAAACATACATGAGTAGAATGCCTGGTCTCCAAAAAATCCCAAATTCAAATCTTGATGTAATAATCAACATTCAGCTAGCAACAACATCAGAGTGTCAGTTAGTTAGATTTAGTTGTAAAGCAGTCACACTGAATTCCTTGATGAAATATAGAGAAGGAGGAAGTAGATGTCTAGATGGCAAACAAAATGGGGACTATTTTCTATCTGCCATTTAGAGAGATAATAAGGGATTCAGTCAAATTTCTCCTCATGCATCTTTTCCATTAAGAGCCACCATATTTCATTTTGGTATGTCCAGATCAGAATGAAAAGCATCAGCTCCTCTACATGGTTTATTCTAGCCAAGCTAGGTTTAGCAGAGTTTCACATCAGTGTGCTCCGAAACCCAGACCTCCACCCAACCCATCCTTGCCAAGAAAAATAAGAAAGTTACAATTAAGAAGCTCGTATACATGCACAAGCCATTCCCAGAGGAACGCTTAAGTGCTCTGATGAAAACTAAATTTGGCATGGCCATTTCCTGACCCCTCAGAAAAAAAGACAGAGTCCGTCATGCATGCAGAGCCACTCCAACGTGAGCAGCGCTCCACTGGGGATGGGGCAAGCTGGGAAGGCAGCAGCGGATTTCCCCACGCTTAGAGCTGCACACTGGAAACTATGAAAGCAAGAGTTTGTCTACTAAAACACAACGCATCATTATACAGAACATCAAATTATCTGATAATATAGGCCAACTTCTTTGATTCTCATTTGAATCAGTGCCTGTCTTTTAGGAAAAGTAAAGATGCAAGGAAAGCCCAAGCTGCTTTTGACTTGTAATAACTATTCTTTTTAATTAAATGTAGTGGTTACCTGCATATCCAAATAATAACTAGATTAGCTTTTTTTTTTCTTTTAACATATTTAATTTCTACACTGTAACTCTATTTATAGTTTTTTGTGGGGTTTTTTCAGCAAGAGCAAGTAGCTGCTTTACAGAAATGCTTTTCAGTTGAAAGGAAAATTGAGATTCTGGCAAGTTGAAGAGGCATTTGCAGAGCTGTCACTACTTGCAAATCCTGGAGACATGAGCTCACTGCATACCATGGATAAGGATGATTAGGCTTATCCAATGTCATATGATAGCTTAGATGTTTACAGTCTCAGATACAACAGCTCATGTGTCAGGGAAGGGACTCACTTGCGATATCACAGCTAAGTACACGCCACTCAATAATACCTGGGAGGAGTGTTTCAGAAGAGAAAAAAAAGCCTCAGACATCACTGCAGCTCCTTGCTTGACTTGGGACCCAAACCACCCGCTGCCTGTGGGGGAAGAGGAATCATGGTGCCAAGGATAATAACCCTGCTGCTGCAGCAGGAGGGTGCAAAGAACCCAGCAAGCCAGACAATGAGAATGCCTGATGACTAACCAGACCATATTAAAACTACAGAATAAGCACATTTGTAGTAAATTAATGCTTTAAATAGTTCCTGCTAAAAATGTGTAGAAGTTAAACTCCAGCTGAAAAATTTAGTGAACCTCTTCAGTATTTTGAACGCTTTTTGTTAGCATCCTTACAGATGACAGATATAGTGCTTTATCTACGTAATACTCATAGGGATTTAATTCTTATGCAAATGCAACCCAGATCAGAGGTTGCATTAATCTGCTAATTTATAGCTGACTCCTGAAAGCACTTCAAAAGAAGTTCCTGAAAACCCACTGTGAATAATTTGAAATTAGCTAGATTCTGGAGGTTTGCTTCCATACAAAGTCCCCTCAGTCAGCCCTGAAACATATGCTTTGTGATCTTCACAGAGTTTTTCTGTTAGAACAGACTACTCTTTTGAAAAGTGAGGTTAATTTTAAAATATTACCTGGTACAAGAGTGAATATGGTAGCATGTTTGACTAGTTTAGATAGAAAACTTAATTGTGTAAAGTTCCACATTTGTCACTTTTCATTTTATCTTTTCATAATTTAACATTAAAACATTAAGATGCAAAATGGTTAAAAACACCATCTGAAAAAGCGCTTTTAGGAATAACAAACTGGTTTGCAAATTTACTGTACAAAGGGTAGATGCTCAGGGTCTTGATAGCAGCAGGCGATCCTGAATACTTTTCAGACAAGAATACCACATATATATACTACACAAAAGAAACATTTTGATGGCATTATTCTGTTAAATTCAAGATCTATATTTATAGACTAATTATATGATTATATAAAGAAACAAAACTGGAACCTAGTAGAGGCAACAACAAATTTAGCTTGTTGCAGCAGTTCAGCTTTGTGACATTTCTAGTACAGAAAGCTAGAAGGCAGGTACCTCATCAGAACACCTAGGAATAGATCCTTCTTTGGGAAAAATTATCCTTATTTCATCTTTAAACTAGAAGTTCCCGTATTATTTTGTCTTGGAAAACATTCAAAGATTAAAGTTTTTTTTCCTAACCTACTTTTTTTTCTTATTATTTCAAATAAACAAATAAATAAATAAATGGTTGAATAAAGACAGCTTTGCTTACGCTTCATGATAATGACGCCTGTGTTGCCATGGAGATTACTGTGACATCACAAGATCTACATAATGGTCTCAAAGAATGAGAAGTTGTTGGAAAACATTACTTAAGAGGCAAGACCTTGTCTAAACACAGCTTGGCTTATTAACATTCATGAAATTCATTAAAACAGAGGAGTATTTTTCCAATGTCATACAAAGACTTTAGATGCTAGTTTCTAAATGAAGACATTTTATGTTGAAAAATACATAATAAGCATTTTTAAGTCCCCCTAGAGACTTTCATAATTAAGGTATTACGAATTTCCAGGTCTTTTTTAATTATTTAAATAACTTGACATGTCATCTAGGTTTTCAGAAGTAAAACAAGACCATATATATTGACACTTTCCACACACACTCACACACATAACTCAATACAACTAATTCATTCACATGGAGAGCTAAACTCATTACCTCAAGTAATAACAAGTTTCCATAAATCTATTAGTGCACAAAGCAGACGTATTCAAGATAAATTTGTATATTTGTGAATGAATAAACAAAGTAAGTCAGTGGAACAGTAGTGACATTTTTGTTTTAGCTATTTATATTGTAATTTGAAATATAAATTATTCCTCACTTAAAATGTTATACCGTGTCTTATATCCGCAGATTTGTTTTTCAGAAACATTTGAAAATTTTAGTATCAACTGAAAGAAAACTCTCAGACATTTTTAAATCCTCTACAATATGGAGCAACATTTTGTTAAAAAGACCATTTGTGGAAGAATTACAATAGTGGAATCCTTCTAAGAAACAAGACAGTAATTCTAATTCCTCTCAGTTATTCTACAGTCCTCCAAATATATAAGTAAACATCATTACTTCAGCTTATCAAGATTGTCCTTCAGCAAAATTAAGTTTATGAAAGTTTAGATCCTGAGAGGTTCACATGAGGCAAAGAAGAGGCAGTGTCCTCTGTCCCCTCTCTCCACATGGGTATAACTTCTCCTTTCGGTATTCTTTGTGCTATTTTTGTTCCTTTTGTTGTTATTTTGAGGTAAGCAACGATCAGATTACTTCAGTTTATTTGACTTATAAAACTTGTCCAGAGATTCTGAGAGCACATAAAACAAACACGGTCTTCCTTTTGACCTCAGCAAGAATCCTATAATGCAGTTTTAATGCAAAGTCCCCATGTAACTGAAGGGGACTTTGATGTTTTGCAGGTTTGTACTAAAACTCAAAACTTTAAGTACTATTAATTTGAATCAGAGGAAATCTTAAATCAGAAAGAAGAGATTACATAATAGGACACCTCACCAGCTGCAATATCAACTGTGGAAAAGCAACAATTTTCTTCAGACAGATAGCTATAATTAACACTGTAAGCATTAGTGGATACCCCAATGTAATGGGTCTCACATTTAACTTTTAAATAACCATTTATTTTATTACACAGATAATTTTCTCCTCAGTTTCTCAGAAGGAGTTCTCAATTTTTTTCCACATCTCCATTTGTATGCAAGCAATTTATTATGATTTCAGAAAACAGCTTTTTAATATTAAAATCAAAACATAAATTTTAGAAAGAAAATACAAGTGTGAGTACCGTTGAAATAAAATGTATCACATAATTATAATGGACAGAAGAGCAGTAAAAGCAAAAGCAAAGATGAACACTGTTTCCAAGATTGCTTTGATATTGTTCTCAATGACTTCAAATTTTGACATGCTCCGTTAGAGACCCTAATGCTGGGATTAGGAAGGTGCCTCTAGCCAATGAGACACAAAATAACCTAAAAAGAAGGGTCAGTAATGAAACCATACTGTTTCAAGGCCAGCTTTCACTGAGCATATTGTAGAAACCAGGCAATCAACTAACCTGCACCAAAATTTTTCAACAATGAGAATACAATGTCCTCAGGAAAAAAGTGAGCGTTTTCAGTGGAATCAATCTTTTTCACACCCACACAGGGAGTGGGGCAGAGGGGGGCATAGGGGAAGATAATAACAAGAAAAGCCCAAAAAAACCCCACCGCCATCCCAGCATGTTTCCCCCAAAAATTAGTCAAAATTTTAATCCAAACTTTATAAGATTTATAGAAATGGGATCTGAGAGGTGGTATCAGTCAGAGTCATCAAAAATTACACCTCCTCTATCAGCTACCTTAAAGCATTCTTCTCTCTTCTCCTCTCCTGTCCTACTCAAAAATTATGCCCCATGAATCTAGTTTGTTAAACTTTTCTGCATAATTTTAATTTCTCCTATGGTCTGTTTCAGTTACTCTGAGCTATTAAGATACAGTCATGCTTACACAGATAAAATCTACTGCTCATGTTTCCTCAGATTTTGTTTTGCATTGGCAATATCCCACTGAAAAAAATTCATTATATTTAATCTGTATAATAAATGCAAAAAAAAACTTTAATTGGTTTACAGCAAGAATCTCCATAAAAGCACTGGTCTGGATTTGGAATGTTACATACTTTGTTCCTATGCTCTAAATCACAAGTGACATTTTTTCATTACAGCAGATACCCTTAACTTTTAAGTATTTTCACAAAGCCACAAAAGTTTCAGTGGGGAAGATAACCACCACTGAAGTGAATAAAGCACAATGTAAGAAAAGCCTAACTTCTTTACTTATTTTAAATGTACCAACAGTGTCAAGAAGTATCATCTTGACCCAGCTTACAGATACCATGCATGAAACAATGAAAAACCAAACCCAAGGATCTGATGAATCTGAAAGCTCTGCACCACCCATTAACGGTGTCTCCCCTACAGAAAGCATATGAAATTGTTTTGGACATTCCACAAATGCCCCTGAGCACCACCAGGTGACCCAGACCTTCTCAAGCCCATCATCAGGTCTTTTGCATTCAAAGAGACAGAAGTCTGTAGCTCGAAGTATATACATCTAGAAACTGGTGTAAGGTTTGCATTTGTGAGAGCTCCTGAAGTTTGCTTTTCTCCTACCATGAGCATTTCCATCCCTGAAAGCTTCTGTCTCCTTAAGAGGATACAAAACAACTCGGGCTCACTGAAAAGACGTTCAGGTCGTTTGACACTTTCAGCTTCATTGTTATCTTGTCATTACAAACTTGGAAGAAAGCCTGGTAGCACCAGACACACAACGCTGAATTTCTATTTTTGTTTTCAAAAGATGCCAGTGTAATAGATTAAGTCCCCTAACATTTTATCAGTTCCACAAAAACAAAATTCCAGTAGCACTGAAATATGACAGGAACAACAGCAGACACCAGCCAATCTCATCATTTAGGAACTGTCTCCTCTTCTGTTTCCCAATACCTCAGATACTGTCACGATTGGTTTCAGACCTCAAAGAACTCTTCAATTACTCAGCAGAGCAGAAGATAGACGGGATAAAGGATAAATTAGCTGTAAAAATAATTTTAAGTATTCATATTCAAAAAAACCTGTACACCATTTTTTTCAAACTCTAAGGACACTTTTGGGTGACACTGAGCCTGTGGTCTGAATCACAAATTTTGCTGAAATAGCAGGTGAGATCAAAAGGCCCATCAGTTTATGGCTCAGCTAATTCAGCTACAGCCAGAGCTGACTGTGTCTGAAGTGATGAAGTCAGACTCTCCTGAAACCCTCTCTGCATGCCCTGCCTGCCAGCCAGTCCTCAGGGAGCTGGGTTCAGGCACAGCCCTACGGCAGCTCCAGCTCCTCCAGCACCTTCTAAGGAAGCGGGCAATGACACACACAAGCGAGTGCTGGATTGCACCGGTACCACCGACCACAATACCAACAGCAGATTACCAAATTCAACGTACATGGCCAGATCAGGCACTCCCAGTAAAATGCTACCTCTTGTAAGCAAGATTTTATTTTCTCTAGGAGTCTGAGTCTCAATAAGTAATCACAGTCACACGTGCTGTGGCAAGTCTGATTTTCTGCTTGTGGGTAACAGTAAGCATCTCCATCCAAAAGGACAAATGCAGTCTTTTGGGTAAATGCAGACAGTACAAAGCAATTAGTGTTTATTTCTCAGTGTCTATTTAAAATTCATTGTGAGTGATCCATGATAGCCACACAGTCATAAATGGACTGACATCACCACTACTTCCAACTTCCTCCTTCAGCTTATGATCTCAGTCTGTCCTAGATTAAATCCTAGGATCACACTCCTTCATGCTTCAGTTTCAATTGATGGGACTGAAATGCTGAACCAAGGCATTCAAACCAGACAGAGGACAAGGCAGCAGGGGGGTCAGCCCACAACAATACCACATACTATGCCTTCCCACCAGCATGGCTTCAGGACACCACCAGCTTGACACAGACCTACCAATACAACAAACAGGTCACAGGAAAATCCAGCATACCAAAGTTTGCCATTCAAGACAGAGTTCCAAGCGCAAAACTAAATCCAAAGCACACACTTC